>NC_090888.1:16138989-16151489 GCF_036669925.1 Montipora capricornis | reverse complement strand
TAATATAGCTTTAGTTATTCAAGTCAAGCATTGGAGGGATATAAACGTAATGCTGAGTGTTTATTTTTAATTTGTTTAGGGCTGCTTTTTGCTTTGATTTGCAGTTTTTGGTATGCCTTAAAATTTTTGATTTTGAATCTACTAAGGTTGCAAGATGCCTGGACGGCCTATGTCAGAAGAACAGAAACGAAAGAAGAGAGAAAGAGAACGAGAACGACAAAACGGTACACCAGTAATAGCTTAAAGTTGGTGGAAGAAGTTACTCCACAAATTCTTTTCTTGGACACTAAACCGTTTGTTATTTCTACGGATGAGTTATTTCAAGTGGATGCATTTTATTTTTATTTTACTTTATTTTTATTTTTACAATTTAATGGCATCAAAGGCAATACATACTAATAAGAATAATATTAATAGCCATATGAATAATCCGTAAAGGAGTCCAGGACACCATAAAAAAACAAACCGATCACCAATGAATATATACTAATACAAAATACGAAAATACAGTAGTAAAATGGAAATAAAATCAATAATTCAACAATGGATAACTAATTTAATGTATTGTCCAATAAAAACTTCTTAACTTCCCGCTTAAAAATATTTACACTTACTGCCCGTTACGAATATCGTAGGGCAGAAGATTCTAGGAGTCAACTATCCTATGAAAAAAACTATATTTGAGTGAGTTTGTTCTTGCATATTTCTTTTTAAGAGATAAATCATCGTATTTCCTAAATGAATAATGATCAGCATCAGAATAAAAATCAGTGTAAGAATCAATATTGACATTACTTATTCCATTGAGAGCTTTATATAAAAAAGAAAAAGTAACATCAGCTAGAATTCTCCCGTTTTTAAGTGACATCAAATTTAGCTTCTTTAAAGGGGTCTCATAATTGTCCTCAGTCTTCAAAATGAACTTGGTTGCTCTTCTTTGTACTTTTTCAACTTTTTCTATGTTTTTTTTGGTATAGGGTGACCATACCACAGAGCAGTATTCAACATTCGATCGAACCAATGCGCAGTAGAGAGTTCTCAGAGTCTTAGTATCGTCCAGACCTCTACACGTCCTTTTAATTAACCCTAACATTCTGTTTGCTTTCGACACAATAATATCAATGTGCGAGTTCCAGTTAAAATTATCAGTAGTTGTAACTCCCAAGTCTTTGAATTCTTTAACTTCTTCCAAAGGAGAATTATCCAAGGAATAATTAGAGAGTAAAGGTTGCCTTTTCTTTGTTAATCTCATAACTTTGCACTTTTTGACATTAAAAACCATGGCATTGCGAATACTCCACTGATGAAGATTATACAAGTCCCGCTGAAAACAAAATTGATCACTAGCATCATCAATGACTCTCGAAATTTTACAATCATCAGCAAAAAGCGGAATAGTATTTCCAGGGAGAACGACATCTGGTAAGTCACTAATAAAAACTACAAAAAATAATGGTCCCAAAATGGAGCCCTGTGGGACACCAGACGGAACTTCTAACCAGGTGGAGGAGACACCATCCAACACAGTTCTTTGCCAACGATTACTCAAGTAACACTCACACCACTGTAGTAGGGAGCCAGAAATTCCAAAACTACAGAGCTTCTGCAGTAAGATTGAATGATTCACTCTGTCAAAAGCCTTGGAGAAGTCTACGAATGCAACATCCACCTGTCGTCCCTCGTCCAAAGCTGTAACCCATTGATGATGAGTGTGGACCAATTGTGTCTCACAAGATTTCCCCTTTACGAATCCATGCTGCCACTCAGATAAATAAGGCGAAACATGTGCATAAATAGGAGTATGCACAAGACGCTCCAAACATTTTGCTGGAATAGGTAACAGGGAAATTGATCTGTAATTTTCCACAAATTCCTTATCATTGTTCTTATGTATTGGAGTGATGTTAGCGGATTTCCACAAAGTGGGCATGACTCCTGACCTTAGAGATAGATTAAACAAATGTGACAAGGGAACCGACAGTTCCTTCGCACAGATTTGTAGAATTCTGGATGGTATATTATCCACACCAGGTGATTTATGGATGTCAAGCCTTCTTAAAATTCCCTGCACTTCAAATGCTGTGGTTGTAACGTTCAGCAGTAACAAGTTTCGATTCACAACATCTGTAGTCGGGTTGTTAACATCAACTGAATCTATTGAATAAATTGAGGGGAAGAACTTATTAAAAAGTTCCACCTTGGAAGACGTATCTGTAGAACAAACATTATCATAAATAACAGTCTCTGGAATTCTCTTAGCTTTAGATTTAACGGAGTAAAATGACCAGAAATGTTTAGGATTGTCCTGAAGTTTCCCAGAAAGAGATTTAAGATAGTTATAATAACTTGTATTAATAAGTCTCTTTGTTTCCTTTCTCAGCTCCTTGAATTTAAGAATATACTCGGTGAACCATTTGATTTGACTTGCTTCCATAATTTTGTCTTCTTCCTAATTAGTTTCATTATATCGGTATATAATTAGTTTCATTATATCGGTTATATCGGCATATTTCTAAAACGTGGTTTAGTCGTTTTTTTCTTTGTTTAGGAATGAAACTCGAATTTTTATTCTTGACTGTAATTAAATAACAATCATCTGTACTCTTTCTGGACAGAAATAATCGATCTGTTGCTGGTTTTTTCGGCTTTAAAATGCGAGCGAACAAGAAGTTTTTTTACTCCGCTTGCCTAACTGTTTTTCCAAGTGCCTTGACAGTGACAAGAATTTTGCACTTATGTTCTAAACATGTAATCGCAATGAGTTCTCGTAAAAGTATAAGGAGAAATATCACCAGCTTGTGTTTTCAGAAGTTTGTTTAGAGCACGTACAGGTAATTTGTTGGAGATCTTGTTTCAAGTTTGTCCTTTCTAGCCGATTCTGGTTCTAGGCCAAGCTGGCGCGTTTCAATAAAATACATCGAATGATAAATGATCTCGTTTTCAGAGATAAAGTGGAATAAATAAAGTACATCAATAAAACTCCTTGTTTGACCTTGAACCAACAAAGACGATCTGTAACATCACGAGCTATAGTACGTCTGTGATTCCTATTCGCTGGCTTTTGACAGTCGACTCTGAAATGGCTTTTTTCCTTTTCCGTTCGCTTGCTGAGGATTTACTTGTTTTAAAACTCTTGCGATTCAAGAAAAATTAATTGCCTAACTGGTAGATTTCGCTGGAAAATCCGATATCACACCCATCCCTTCGTGATTCATGCGATCAGTCGGTTTTTCAGGTGGAATTCACGGGTTTTACTAAAAGCAGGCCCGCGGCCCAGCGGCCCGCGGGCCGTGGGCCTGCGGCCTACGGCCCGCGGCCCACGGCTCACTACGGCCGGGCGGCCCGAAGGCCCAGCAGCCCGCGGCCCACGGCCCGCTACGGTCCGGCGGCCCGGTGGTCCAGTCCTGGTTTTTCACAGTTTTTTGTCCAGCGGTAAATCTACGTGCATACACAGATCTGCATCTGCATCTTTGAGAATGGACTTCCTCTCTATCGGGTTCTGTAAACAGACGAATAAACAGAGAGTGACAACGTTTTTCACTTACATGTTGCAACATGCAACAAAAGAAAGGAGCCAAAAGGATTGAAATGATTATTAAAATGGTAAACGAATTCAAAAACACTGTCGTCCATTTTGTACGCCCAAACCCGATGCAGATCTGTGCATGCGCGAGGATTTACCGCTGGACAAAAAAAACCTGTGGAAAATCAGGACTGGACCACCGGGCCGTGGGCCGCTAGGCCGTAGCGGGCCGTGGGCCGCGGACCGCTGGGCCGCGGATCTGCTTTTAGCAAAACCCTAGAATTCACTAGTTAGGCAGCGAAGAAAATGTTACATAATTAATCAATATCCGGGAAAACCAAAAGTCGGACAGTCTCAAAGCCTTTTATTTTCACTAATCCTACAGCCACTAAGAATAAACAAGCCGGGAGCTCCGCTTTTAGGCTTGGCTAAATCTATATATTATTAACTTGAAGACTCATGTTACTATCTATCCATATCCTCAAGGTCTTGACCGACTGAACAGGCGACACATGAGCGTCACCTACTGCAAAAGAGTCAATATGAACCTTGAATAGTTGCTGACGGGTGCCTTTTATTACAAAGTCTGTCTTGCCATCATTGATCATCAGTTTGTCACACAGCATCCAGGCTCTTATCTCATTTACACACCGTTCCACGCTTCTTGGAGATTGATAGACCCAGTATCCACGCCATCGATTAAAACCTAAAATGTAAGCCAAAATGAAAGGATTTTTAATAAATTATTCTTCTGATCGTATGAAGCCCAGCACGCCTTCACGTGGCAATTGAATATTTACGAGATGTAATAAAATAAGCTCAATAATTCATGCATTTTGATTCGTACTCACCTATGATTTTTTAGAGGACAGATGCATAGCTGACTTCTTCATCAATAACTTACTACGCCACTCCGGCCTCTCGTGCACGCGGGCGCCCTCCTAGTCATTGCCAGTTCCGTGCGCTTTCTCGCTCGTTCGGTTCTCATCAAACCATCATACATAGACACAGCTTACTCTTTATTGGCGTTATACAAATACATAAATCAAATAGATTCCATGTTGCCTTGGGTCAGATATAGATCACAGAAGAAATCAAAATGTGGTAAGAACATCAATGACAAACGACATGCACTGTATGTCGTTGTTAGGCTTTCCCTCTTTGTGTCTGGCTTCTGTGCATTTCAGCAAACAGTCCACCTTTTCTTATCAACACTTCAGGCCTGTTCAAATGTCAGCGAACTTCACCACTCGTCCACCGTCAAGCAATAGCGCCCTGTCATAGTCCATGATGGTGTTCAGCCAATAAGCAATGGTTAGCACCGTCGAATCTTTAAATTTGTCACGAATGATTTCTTGGATCAGACGATCAGTCTTGAAATCGACATTAGCGGTGGCTTCATCCATGATGATGATCTTGCTCTTCTGCACCAGTGCACGAGCCAAGCACACAAGCTGCCTCTCACCAACGCTCAAGTTTGTTCCAGATTCTTTCACTTTGAATTTGAGCTGTCCTGGGAGATCCTCAACAAACGTTTTCAACTGCACTTCCTACAGAGCTGTCAAAGGGTCTTGATCCGAATATTCTGAGAGTAGACTTATGTTCCTTTGTAAGGTACTTCCAAAAAGTACCGGATCCTAAGTTACAGCAGTCATGGCCCTTCAAGCCTCTTGGAGATTGATAGATCCAATATCCACACCATCGAGTAAGACCTAAGATGTAAGCCAACAAAGGCTTTTTAGTAAATTATCCTCCTGACCCTATGAAGCCAAACACAGTCACTTTCACGCCGCAATTGAATATTTTCTAGATATTATATAATAATTTTATAAATGTTACACGGTACTGGTAAAAACATACTGTTAAACTAGTTTTAAAAACTTATACACAGTACATATAGAAAGTTGAAGCGTACTAGCTTTCGGCTCCTTCTCGGAGGCTTGATCACATATAAATGAAAAACAAGAATTGTGAACCGGTAAACTGTTAACGGTCACGTGATTTAGCAACACGTGACCGCAACAGATTGTCCCAGATGTGAGAGAGCAGGTATCTTCCAGGGTCACGGTTCAAGTCCGGCCGATGAAGGCGGATATAGATGGGCTCTTGGATGCCCCGCTCTATCCAACGAGGTTTATGGTCTAAGAGCTCTACTTCAACCTTATGTCCAGGGTAGTCCCTGTGTATTTGCTACCCTGTGTATGGACTACCCAAGATTCACAAGGAAGGTGTCCCACTACGCCCAATTGTGAGCACTGTCAACACCATCACATACCAGTGTGCAAAACACCTTGCAGATCTAATCACACCCGTGGTGGGTCAGTCTGGCAGTTATGTGAGAAATTTTCAGCATTTTGCTGAGAACAGAGTTAACTGAATAGAGTGTAATGTGAAGTGCTAGATTTTTATCCCATATGAACCATGTGAGCGTTAGCCCTACTGATGGAAATGGGCCCACACAAGGACAGAGCAAAACTCTCAGTCGGTAGCTCAGTCGGTAGCTCAGTCGGTAGAGCGGCGGAGATCTAACCCAAAGGTCGTGGGTTCAATTCCCACCCTGGTCAGAGTTTTTCTCTGTCCTTGTGTGGGCCCATTTCCATCAGTAGGGCTAACGCTCACATGGTTCATATGGGATAAAAATCTAGCACTTCACATTACACTCTATTCAGTTAACTCTGTTTAAAATATAAGTGCTACACGGCCAACGTTTGTATAAACGTAATCTTTCCTTCATTTTGCTGATAAGATGAGGGAAAGTCATGTGGATGACACAGAACAGCTTCGATCCTAAGACGTCAAATCCCTGTTCACCAGTGTACCGGTTGATAAGGCAATTGAATAGTGGAGAAGAAACTACGACAGGACCCCACCCTGACAGACCGCACAAATATGAATCCATTTGACATCGCAAAGCTCCTCACCATCTGTCTCAACTGCACTTATTTTGTGTTTGATGGTCAGTTCTACCGCCAGATTCACGGAGCACCGATGGGGTCACCAGTCTCACCACTGGTCTGCAATTTATACATGGAAGCCTTTGAGGAATCAGCTATTTTGACCGCACCCATCCCACCTGGGTGGTGGCTCAGATATGTGGATGACACTAACTGCAAGATAACTTCAAGTTATTCCGATGAATTTACACAGCACCTGAACAGCGTCGATCCTAACATACAGCTCACGACGGAAACAGAGTCTAATGGAGAATTAGCGTTTCTCGACACGTGTACTGTACGGCAGGATGATGGCTCACTAAGAATCAAAGTGTATAGGAAACCCACCCACACGGACCAATACCTCAACTGGGAGTCAAATCACCCACTAGAGCATAAGATGAGCGTTGTCCGTACCCTGTTTCACAGGGCCAACACAGTTCCAAGCCACCCTGAGGACACCAAGGCGGAGCTAGAACATGTCAAGGCAGCCCTCAAAGATTGTGGATACCCGGAATGGGCATTACAGGACTCAGACAGCACTAACAAATCTCAAAAAAGCCAACACTATCTACCTATTAGACGAACCGCCATCGTCATCCCATACGTCAAAGGGCTGTCCGAGGAGTTACGACGCACATTGAAACAACAAGGGTGGACACTACATTTAAACCATACAATACCCTCAGACAACTGTTGTCATCTCAGAAAGACTCACAGATACAAGGCGACACTTGTGGCCCTATGTATCGGGTTTCGTTCCAAGGGGTGGACTGCGGCAGCGCGTCTGTGGGAGAGCCCGAGCGGACTTTGGAATCGAGGTTCGCGGAGCAACTTAGACCAAGCAGCGCTTCGTCTGAAGTCTCACAGCACATACACAGGGACTATCCTGGACATAAGGTTGAAGCAGAGGTGTTAGACCATGAAGATCGTTGGATAGAGCGGGGCATCTATATCCGGGTTCATAGGCCGGACTTGAACCGTGACACTGGAAGATACCTGCTCCCCCACATCTGGGACAATCTGTTGCGGTCACGTGTTGCTAAATCACGTGACCGTTAACAGTTTACCGGTTCACAATTCTTGTTTTTCATTTATATGTGATCAAGCCTCCGAGGAGCCGAAAGCTCGTACGCTACAACTTTCTATATGTACTGTGTGTAAGTTTTTAAAACTAGTTTAATAGTATTATATAATAAGCTCAATAATTCACGCATTTTGATTCGTTATCACCTATGCTTTATTAGAGGACAGATGCATAGCGGACGTCTTCATCAAGAAATGAAATTGAAAAAAAAACAAAAAAACTTATTACGCCACTTCGGGGTTGTCTGGTTCAGCCAGCGGTCTCTAGTGAACTCGGGCACCCTTCTTAACATTGTCAGTTCCTCGCGCTTTCTTGCTCGTTCGGTTCTCATTAAACCATCCTACATAGACATAGCTTACTCTGTATTAGCGTTATATAAATATATCAATCAAATAGATTCCATGTTGCCTTGGGTGAATAATAGATCACAGAAGACGTTAAAATGTGGTTAGAACATCATTTAAACACGACATCCACGAGGCGGCAATTTTTGTTCTTACGACATTTTGACGTTATCTGTGCAGTGATCTATTACAAAATAACAAAATATACAAAAGGCAGTATGGAATATATTTCTTAAAATTATAGATGATAGCGGGTTCTAAAATGCTATGAAGTCCTTTGAGAGACTTATGTATCTGACAGAGACTATGATCTTTAAACAGCATGTACATGTCATTTACTTGCCTGGTTTTGATACTCACTAATGCGCCGATCAAATCGAAACTTCAACATCCTCGGGCATTTGGCTATCTTCTGTGCCCGGGGAGTTGGAAATTTGACCTTTGCTTGCTTGGGGTGTGGAAAATTGAACCGGAAGTGTCAGGTTTCAAATGATTTTTTTTTCGTGCAACAAAGTCGCTAACAGCTTTAAACACGTGTTTGGACCAGATGGAAGAGTTTAAAGGAAGAGATATAGCATTTGTGAGCGACTGGCTTACGAAAAAGGTCTTTAAAAGGTCGTTATTTAAGACGACAGGAGCCGACAACGATTGTTCTTTAGTAGGGTATGACAGGGAAATCCAACAATAGGGTACGGCGTTTGAACACCATTTTGGCCCCCCGGGCAAACCTCGGGAATTTGAACTTTTGAAGATTGGATCGTTCAAATTCCCGGAGTTTGTCTAAGGAAGGGGGGGGGGGGGGAGAGGGAATGTTGAAGTTTCGAGTTGATCGGCGCATAATGGAGAGGTTAATGAAAACTGCGGTGCAATCAATGTTATTGACCTTTTGCTGTCCTAGCTTAACAAATTAGGAAATTACAACAATCATGTGCCCAAAATAGTTGTAGAAGGAGTTACTTCTCCGGAACGGTTTTTGGCTCATTAAATATCACTCGTCTTGACCATCAACGTTCCCAAAGGATCTGGCATGCGAAATAAAACCGATAACAGAGATTAATTTCTAGTACCTGTGCGACTCACAACTCCCACCTTCTGCTGAGAAGAGACACGAACGTTGAGATCCTTTTTAAAAGAACCTGAAGATGACGGCGTCATGAAGAAGATCACGCAATTCCTCCGACTGAAAGAATCGTTCCAGAATCAAACGCCTAAGGCGTACACAATTTTTTCTATCTCATGATTGCAGAGGACCGACACGCCAGAGCGCTTTTGCTTTTGCTTCTCCACAATTAACATGCAGGGGTCCGTTTTTTGAAAGTTCCGAAGCTTTTCGAGCGTATTTCAGATGCCATTAAATAAATAAAATAGAAAAACTGCACGTGCCTTTTAATTAGTGTAAGGAGCATGTAACAGAATAGATTTTCCAAGCACGCGCGTGGTCGTTTCACCAATGGCATTTTCCGTATATTCGAGAAACAGGACCCTACCTACAGGCCCGATGTAAAGGTTCTTGAGAGGGAAGATTCAAAGCCACCATGCAAAGGATTTCCATTTACCAAGAGATACGATAAACGAAAGAGAAAAGTGATCCTCGCACTTATCTGGAAAATACAACCAACTGTCTCTTTTTGACACCTGAAAAAATCAGGTGGCTCCAACGGGATCTGAAACCATGACCCTCTGCGATGCCGGTACAATGCTCTGCCAACTGAGATGACTGAAGCCACTCAGTTAAAAGCCACCTGAATTTTCCAGGTTTCTATAAGGAGACAATACCTTAAATTGTCCAGATCGGTGTGAGGAACACTTCTCTCCTTCGTCTTTAACCCGCACTTCACATATACCTTCATTTGAGATACCATAAAGATACTCGGAGACTAAGGATTAGATAGTGGGGTAAGGGCTAGGGTTACATAAATTAAGCCGGCAAAATTGCGAGCATAATACTATGGTGCGAGCATCGAGCATAATGCCCGCAAAATAGTCATGTTTAGGAGCATAAAGGTTGCTAAAAGTATCCTGCTGATAAACACATCAAAATAATGTGTTTAAAAAATTTCTTGTCAATAGGCCTTTTTCGATAGATTAAAAGTCAGCTTGAAAGACAGGTTTAGGGGACAAAGGCAAAGGAAAGTGGATGATATGCAAATATTTTTCACATTCATTCCAATGTGTTTCTGTTGTTTTTGTCCTCACTGCCTCACTATCAAGCTGAATATTTGATATTTCGAAAATGGCCCATTGTGGGATTTGAGGCTGCTTTCTGCACTTATTTGTCTTTGTTGAAGGCCCGGATACCTTACCTCTTGCTGCTCCGAATGAGAGCATTCGTATAGGGAAGACATCTGTTTACAAACATTGCTTTCGTCATTCACATTGGCCAACCACAGGAACAACAGAACCTTCCTTTTGTCAGCCAGTGAGGCTCTGGTAGGTGACGTCAACGATGTCTTCCCTATTTCAAAGACGTTGGTTTTTTAAAAGAAGGACATTAAATGATGTTAGTCCTTGTTTGCCTTTTTTTTTGCGCAAAATTCACCCAGCATTTTTGAGCATAATGCTAGGGCAAGAGCATAATTTCGAGCATAATGCTATGATTTTAGGAGTGACGCCCAAAGGCATAGTGCTCAAATTTTCGAGCATTTAATCGACTTCCTCATGTTTGGGGACCGAAAATTATTATACTTAATTAACATCAACAAAAACAACAACTTGGTGAGGGCTCAAAAGGGGGAAGTGGGAGACGAAGCGCTCCACTGAAACTTAAAAGGTCAGCCTCATGTACTCCTGGATTTTTGAGCTATAGAAAAACCTACCACCAGGGCGGTACACACACCGTTATGGAGGAGGGGGTTGGGCCTCCTCCAAGGGCCGAATGTGACCATTCCTGGGTAAATATGGAAGGTGCACACACCGGTATGGAGGAGGGAGTTGGGTCTCCCCTCAGGGTCGGCTGTGACCATTCCTGTTCAAATATGGAAGATGCACACACCGGTATGGAGGAGGGAGTTGGGCCTCCTCCCAGGGCCGACTGTGACCATTCCTGGGTAAATATGGAAGGTGCACAGACTGATATAGGGGAGGGAGTTGGGTCTCCCCTCAGGGTCGGCTGTGACCAATCGTGGGCTTCCCTAGGGCACCAACTAACCTATATGTACATCCCAGGAGTACAAAGTGTCGAGTCTATGGGGGCAAAAGTGTGACGAGAGGAGCACTTCATCCCCATTCCCAATTTTTATTGAAAATACACTAATGACTTTAGAGACTAAGTGCAAGAATTAACTAAAGAGATGTCATATCATTGCCTCGAGTTGAAACTTTAAACTGAAAGGGACATCAATGCGAGGACGCAGAAAACGATTGTGACTATTGGTAACTTGCATACAATAATAATGCCTTGAACTTATGGATAAGTTATATACGTAAAATGACTGATAAAATGATTGATGCCTGACAACATGGCACTAAATAAGGATTTTGCAAGTCCTATGTCCAATAGAAACGGGGGGGGGGGGATGGGAGGGAGTTTGAAAAGAAAACTTCAAGACATATTGTGCTTGGCCGTGAGAAAAGGACCAGAGTGATGAAGCACATGGTAATGCAAGCTATTGGACATTACGGAGAGATCATTAGTTCAGCTTATATGCATGAGGTTGCACGTGAAAATCACTCGACATAGGGCAAAGCTCAAACAAGCGTTGTTGATTAACTGAAACTTATTTCCGGTGATCAATAAATTGTGATAATTTATCTAACCCTAGTAAGGGCTGAGTCTTTGACTCCCAGGAGTAATCAGCATGTAAATTCTCTTCATAATCTCAATAAAATGTCTTTCAGACAGGTATTGAGAGGGAAGATAATTATCAGCTTATTAAGGTGTTTTTGATTTGACACCAAATTCTCATGACTACCCGACAAAGAAATCTATGGTCATAGTTAGGAGAGTGAACGTTTCGATCTTCGGAATAAAAGGGTTAACAAAGGAAACAAGAGAAGACAAGAAAACGTTTCTTTTTCATTCCTAAAATATTCTCTTTGCCCTAACAACCTGACCGAGGGGATGAACATTTCGGTACCCTTACGGTAAATGACAGTATGAGCCTTGAACTCGGGTTGAAAGATGTTTCTATGGTAATCCTCAGGTAAGAGCATATCTGTGAGGACTCTCTTAAACTCACTGTTTCCGATAAGCAGAATAAACCGATCACACTCTCTTGTCAAATTGATTTAATTCGTAAACAAAACACTATATTTACACAAAGCAAAGTAATCGAGAAACTTCGTTGATAAAAAAAACCTTTAAAAATTGCATAAAAAGGACACCAAAAAAACACTGTTTGTTTTCATGTCCTGAAAACGCAGGTATATATAAGTATACCTTATATAGAGTAAAGAATCATTTCAGCAAACACTTAAATAAATTTACTTTACAAGAAAATTGATAGATTATTTGAACATAAATGTGAAACGCTGCAGCAACTTTGCAGCTTAAGAGACATAACAACATTAATGTGCTATTGATGCATCAATTAAAGCACTGAATTGAAACTAGCATTTGTCTTATAAATAGTTTCTACTAAAATTCGTTTGTTATGAACACGTAAATAAATTTA
>NC_090888.1:16116489-16128989 GCF_036669925.1 Montipora capricornis | reverse complement strand
GAAACTAGCTATAGTATGATCTCGCGCTACTTAGGCCTGAGTGAAGCAAAGTCTTTAGTACCAAGTAGTGAAAATCAAAAACAATCACTTTAATCATATGCTACCTTGCCTGGCTGTATTGGTCGTTTACATTAGACCTTCTCAGTGATACATACTTTTCCCCCGACGTTACGCGGCTTAAGTTTTCCTTAAAATGACACAATCATCGATAACGTTGGACTTGCTCGCAGGACTATTTTGTAAACATTATTCAAAACGTAAGAGATTGATGCCCAAAGGAACTTGTGTGAATTTAAGTGAGTTTATTTCCTTCTGAAGGAAAGAAGTCATTGATTGCTAGTCAATTACAGGTCGCGAGATGTCCCTCTATGTTTTTAGCGTTTGATATTCTTGACATTAAGAACGAAATGTACTCTGGAATGACAATATTTATTAACAAGCTTTACATGCTGTCAGATATTACGCCTGCATCACTGTTATATAATTGGCATTTCTGGATCTCATTGTTTGCGCTAAGTTAACTCGCAGTAGGGATCTCTGGATTTGAAAAATTCGTTTGTTGCCACGAATTCATAAACGCCCGTGGCTCGCATTTGTAAGAAAAGGTAAACCGGGACCGGTTGTCTTTCTTGTAAATCGTTCCCCTGTCACTGGCGTTCTGTAAACTCTTCACGGCGGTCTTGATGGCATTTATCAACACTGTCAATTTGTCCGATAGCATCGGTTGCTCGATTTCTAGGCCATCCAGCGTGGACAAACTGCACTGTTGAGATGTGCCACCTGAAGAAGAAAATCCAATTTTTTCTCAACGCAACTTGGCGGCCGAGAGCTCCTCCACTGCTTTTGTCACAGATGCCTCAAAATTCGGATTGACAAGAACAACTCGAACCACGTTCTCGCTCCCACAGTCCTCGGCGTATTGAGAAACAGACATAATGCTACAAGAACCGGCAACAACAGGACTCATAAAGCATAGTGGAGTTCCACGTATGGTCGCGCTGTTTAGTTGTCTGCAAAGGTCCCTCTGCTTGAATCATCCTTGCCCAAACGTTGTAGGAGTGTAATTTAGCTTTCAATTGCAGCTTCTTATATACGTTGCAAGAAAAGGTGTCAACTTTAATTTTCTTACCTAGGTGTACATACTTTACCGCATAACATCACAATTTTCCAACCGATCTCGGCACTGATCGACTTGAACAAAATAAGGGCGGGCAACTTTTGTTTGGAAAACCAATAACATCTAATTTGGTTTCGAAATATTTCGAGAAGGGAGGAGTGTTACAAAGATGCCAACGCCAATTTTTGTTACTCGCCTCATTCAGCAAAAAGAAGGGGTGACATGGTCGGCTTACCTTTCACTAACGTGCTAGAATGTGGTATTGCCGAAGAAATTAAAGAACGATTGTATTAGTAAAAAGTGTCTTCTTCTGTGACCAATATACAAAAGAAATATACTAAAAAAGAAGTGATTTTGTGGCCTGACTTCCACGTTTTACAACGTCCAATTAACAGCATTATCACAGGAAATCAGTGATGATTGTCGAGGGGAATTGTTTTTCTTTAGGCCCATTAGGATTATGTAGTTCCTTCAATAGCCTCATCAACAAATAAAAGGGGGACGTGATCACAGCACTTTTATGTCTTTGGTCAGCATTTCAAATAGAATAATTAACAAATCAAATTGGCCAAGGTGTGAGGTTGGGTTTTCTAGTAGATAGGTGGCTTCAAAGCAACTTTCATAGACAAACAAAAACTTAACCAGAGGAGCTATGTGAGAGATCAGCTATTTGTGTCGTTCGATAGCGAATTTTTGACTTGAATCTCAAAATTCATCGTGAGCGTAAAGACTCGAGATGTGATTTGACTTCGGAAAAAAAAAAATAAGGTGGTATCAATAATTAAACATGATAATAAAAAAACAAATACTACCATGAAAAATGAAGGGACAGTGCGTATTTTGTGATGAATTCTAGAAATCCAAGAAATAAACTTCATCTTGAGTAGATTGTAAAATGAGATAAACTGTGGAAAATAAAAGGTGGAAATTCCGGATTTCACGGAAATGGTATTTACACTTCCAATAAAACTTCTACAGTTAACGGATATTTACATAATAATAATAATTATAATAATAATAATAATAATAATAATAATAATAATAATAATAATAATAATAATAATATTGATACATCCGCTAAATCCGCCTTTTCCGTTTAAAATATAGGAGTTTTATTGAAGCTTATTTCCGTGAAATCCGCCAAATCCGTAAAATCCGATGTTTAACCTCATGCATGTTGACCATGCGCATTTGGCATCATTCTTTTCGTTTTGGTGGATTTCCCGGAAATTCCGGATATTGACCGGATATTGATAGTTTCACCCAGTTCTTTTCAGTTTAATAGTCCAATACTTTTCAGTCTGATAGTTATTGATATTCTTGTTACCATTCTCTCTCAAGCTCTAACTGAAGAGGAACCAAGAAATAAGGGAAACGATCTTTCTATCTATCTATCTATCTATCTATCTATCTATTTACTCCCAAATGCTGTTCAAGGCTGATATTCGGTAAAACGTTACATTACAAGAAGTCAGTCTTGAAAAACAAAAATAAGCAAAGGAAACTTTCACCAAAACGTTGAAAACATGAAACAAACGTTTACGCTAATCCTGGTTTAAGCTAATCGGCTTTCGAACAACCGGGCCCTGTATCGAAGTCCTATTCCGTAATTCTGGTTTAGTTCCTTGCAGACTGTTTAAATCTGCCGTGGCGAAGACAAGAAGACAACATCTGTACTCAGTTTTCTTAATACTCAAACATATAAAATTCCGTAATTGCGTGTCCAGTCCAAGGTTCTAATTTTACAATTCTATAATCTTGATTTCAGTCTTAGAGTAACTTGGTACCAAGCGTTCCACAATAACTTGAAATCGCGCTAAGAAAAAAGCTTAAATCCAGTAGTCCAGTCCTGGTTCAAATCAACAAGACTCTCCCATCATCGATTCAAAACTCAACAAAAATAGTTGTCAGGAACTAGAAACGTTCGTCATGATTCTACACTCGAGGTGAACAAAAACTATCAATGCGTACTTGTGTGGGATTTCAGTCAAATATTAAAACGTTGTTGATTAGCATTACAGTAAATGTAATACATTTTGTTACGTAATAGTCATAAATGTCGAGTAAAGATTCCGTAGAATCCCATGCTGCAGAGGAGAAAACGGTCAGGGGAGAAACATGTTTGCACTTCTAGTTTCCAGGAAATTTGGGGTGCTTACCATTTGTCAGAATAAACCGGTTGGGATGACCGGTGAATAAGGGTTACAGTTTTTCCAAAATCACTAAACCAGCCCAACGAGATGGCGCTTACCATTTCCAATTGTTTTTGGCTTATGAGAGACTGGAAACTGGAAAATTTAGCAAATGGTAAGGAAATTTCCACTGTTCCGTTTGATGGGTAATGCTATTTACTGTGGTTTGTGTATTTCCCTGTCAGCAGACAAAGTTGGACATGGCCCCAAGTTATCACGGGGGAAGGAGGGGCGGTGATTGACAGAGTTAAGAGTCACTGAAGTAAACATTTTACAGGTTAGGCCATGTGATCCATTACAATTGGTAGTCCTATTCCGGGACTCCCTCTTACCCCGCCCTGAAAATGGGCCTGGAACCCAGGCGGGAAAAGAGAGAGTCCTGTATTACTTGCAGGCGCATGCTGGGAATGAACCAATCATATTGCATTAGATGTCAGGCTGGATATGTAAATAAAGGGAACCTTGAAACTCCGACAAAAAATCGTATATGAAAATTACTGTGTGATTTGCAGTGTCAGGAAAGAGAACATCTAAATTATGCCTCGTCGTGACCAAACGAGGAGAAAAAACCCCGATCGCAGTGATGTTGGAAAATTATTGCCGAATAAATGTAACGACTGAGAGAAGATCGCAATAAATCGATGCAAAGGCTGAACTAGTAAATATAGTATAGGATTTCACTAAGCGACGAAACAGCTCGGAGTCAGAATTTCATATTATCTGCAGTACTTTACCTCTAACAATGAGCACGATAAAAGTAAGGTGATACACGCTTTTAAGTAGCATTATTTCATCCTTAATAATTAATATTTACAAACAAATTTTGACCAGAAAAAAAAATCGTGACAATTAACGTCCAAATAATCGATGTTTGACTGTGCATACATATGTATAAATTTAATAGGAACATTATTGCTTCATAATTGCGTTATAAACACAAACTGGTATGTAAAGAAACAAATAGTCCAGGTTGTGATTCAATTTCGTTTAACTTTTTATCTACCTTTATCAGGAATAATGCTCATTTTTTTTGTCATGCAATCGTCTTTTAGTTTTAAAACATATAAAAATCCTTGCAGTCTCAACAGGCAGCTCTACATAAAACCTAAGCCATTTGGCCACGGCCTGAAGTCTGGCCTTGTAAGGAAAGAAAGATTTAATGCGACAAGTGCTTTGAAAAATTATTCTAAGGAAAAACTAATAGTCGGAGTAAAGTACTCTACTCTAATTACTCCAAAAAACAAATACTTTGTTTGTCACCGGTGGTTGTGTATTATTCCTGATAAAACTGAGAGTATTTACGACATTTTTTTACCTGACTGTTTTATATCGGGTGTCCAAACAATTTGTCCCCGATTTTGAAAAAAATTGGTGGGCCTGAACTCCTGAAACAATCAGTTTCAATAATTACTGGGCAACTCAAATATATGTTCAGTGGATCAGTGCAATTAACACATAACTAGGTCGACAGAAGTAATGAACAATAAATAATGAACATTATTAAATTCTCAACCTCGGATAATGCATTTCGCGTGCTCTGATTGGTTCACTCAATCTCGGTTATCAGCTCATATACCTTGGTTTGACCTTATATGGTAAATGATTGCGTTAAGCGTTGCTAAACTAAAAACGTTTTCGCCGGAATGCGAAATTACTCTTTGAATAAAGACAAAAAGGAGAAAAAAAACTAATTTTGAGTAAATTTATGATCAATTCCGACGTTTAGAAGTACGCGAAAAGGCAAGAAATGTTTTTGTGATGAGCCTGCGTCTGTCTGACAACAAGGTATTACACAACATCGCATCAGTTCTCATCAAGTTTTTTTCGATTTCGCTCGGATTTGCTCGCTTTTTCCGCTCGTATTTCGTACTTCCAAATTTTTGGAGTTGAAGGAATTTAATAAAACAATTATTCCATTCGCGCTTGTTAGATATGAGACTGGTTATAGCCAACTCATATCCAACGCGCGCTTATGGAATAATTGTTAAATAATCTAGAGTTCCAGCAGGAGATTTATTAGTCTTCGTTGAGCGATTCACATCCACGATCTGCAGTATATTTGTAAGTTTCAAGGAGTCTCGGGAGAGCAATTAAATCAAAATTTGATATTTTTCATGCAGCTGTTCAGATGGCTTTCAGGCACGAAATTCCATGCTTTCGTATGTCCTCCATGTGATCTTCCACGAATGGGACTCACGATAAGAAGGACTGACTTACAATTAACCTCGGACTCGGATCGAAGACAACCATGTAGTAAACAGACTTGCCAAATCCTGTTGCAGGTTTAACAAAGCCATCATTATCGGTAACGACTGCATGAATAGCTTGCAGTTGTTCCGCCTTAGGCACAAAGGTTAAGTGGCATTTCTTAAAGGCGAAATCAATTGCCTCCAGAAACTTGGCGTTATAATTTCCTTTCACATTTTCCCTATGTATCCAGTGTAAACGCACTCGGAATAAACTATGCCCAATTAAGGAATCTTTTTCCAAATATGGTTTTTCCCCCAGTTTTGGGGGAAAACGTGGCGTCATTCCGAGCATGCGCCTGCAAGTAATACAGGACTCTCTCTTTTCCCGCCTGGGTTCCAGGCCCATTTTCAGGGCGGGGTAAGAGGGAGTCCCAGAACAAGACTATACAACTGGGTGCATTTGAGCACATGAGTTTCTCAGCCACCAAATCTTTTGCAATTAACTGCCAAAATGTCACGTTAGAGTCAACGCGCTTCAGGCATGAACACACTTCTTCAGAGACGCATGAAATATTTGCGTTCGACAAAATGCCGTCTACTTTTC
Organism: Montipora capricornis; assembly: GCF_036669925.1. Taxonomy (NCBI): domain Eukaryota; kingdom Metazoa; phylum Cnidaria; class Anthozoa; order Scleractinia; family Acroporidae; genus Montipora; species Montipora capricornis. Next base: position 16,122,887 of record NC_090888.1, on the reverse strand, counting down.
TTAATTAGCGGAAATATTGGAATCAATTTCTAGTAGCAGAGGTGAATTTGTTTAAAGCTGGATAAATCAGCAGGCAAGTGCAAGTGCATATTCGTATTCTCAGTATTGGACTGGAACTAGCTTGCAATGGAGGCTAATGCGGGGGAATATATTAAAAAGTATTTGCATTTGAAAAGATTCCCCCGCATTAGCCTCCATTGCAAGCTAGTTCCAGTCCAATACCGAGAATACGAATATGGTCTATTGTCAACTAAGAGTATTCGTGCTTTCAGCTTACAACACTGTACCTAAACTATACTTTTACAAATTAACTAGCTTTTCTGTTTTAATAACATAACCAGTAAATGTGAAATTTTTGACAGGAAGTTTGAAGGCATTAGTTTTTAACTTGCGAATCTACAGAAACTGGCGCCGTCACAGAACGTGTCAACAAATTGTAGTTAAAAGAGGGAACCTCAAATTGCTAATTTTCTTTCTACTTCAAAACGGCTGAACAAACTGGTTCCCAAGAAATATTGGAGTGTTCGTTCTATGAAAAATAATGTTGATAGTGGAACACACAAGAACGGAGCAATATCTAGAAATAGCGTAGAATAGTCTCCTTACCTTTAAAGCTTGCCGTTCTCAAGGAAAAAGCATCTGTCCGCTTTATCGAATAGTTAATACTGTGTCAATCATGGCGGGCGGAAAGATTCCGCACTAAATGTTTGCTTTCATCTAACTAACGGAAGTTCGTAACGGTGGCCAAGTGGTCTAACGCGCTCGTAGGTAATTGTAAAAGGTGGGAAAAGTATACGTGTTGTAATCGCCGCAGGGAAGTTTGGAATACGGATGGGAATAGAAGTAAATTCACCCGATCGGAGCTTAGTTCAGTATCCGTGGGGTATGCACATTTGTGACTGACTACCAACAAAAAGAAAGACACCAGACCGGTTTTAAGAAGTAGTATGCCTTCGGCATTCCACGTAATTAACACAATATTGTAGGAATAATAGAATATTTTAAATTGAAATGGCGTGACGATTGAAGTAATACAGTAATAAAATAATAAATTCACTTTAAAACCACGCTGGGCAGAGCAAAAAAGCTGATATATAAATACAGTTCATGTTTGCCGCTAAACACATTTTACTGCAATGTTTTGGACATAGTGATTTTTACGAGTGAATGAGTTTTTTGTTTCGCGTCGGTTTCCAGCATGGTCAAATTGCCGTAAGGTCACATATACCTTCTGTTCGATGAGAAGCCACAGAAGAAGATGGAAAGCTTTCACTTGTAAACAGGAGCTGCGTTTCTTCCTTAGCAGAAACATCTGTAAAAATCACATACAACAAACCATACTTGACTTTACAGTAAGTTGGTATTCGCATATATGGTAAACGGCATACACAATACGAGCTTATTTGAATCATAATCTCATTAGTTCTAGCTCAACAACTCTTACCAGCAACGAGCCATTTGATTCACCCTTTTGGGGATTCTTCTGGCTAGAAAGCAGGAACCTAAACTAGCTACTGCTCGTAACTCACACAATACATGATAAGAACGTGGCTAGGTTTCGCTGTTTTGCAGACGTAAGACTGCACATGCAGTATCTACATTAACCATTGCCAGAAAACTTAATTCAAAGAGCTGTTCTTTCATTTAAATTTAGAATCAGATTACAATTTCCTTCGGTTTACATGACTTTACCTGCATGTTGCTTAGCCTCTTTCTCTTCTTCTCGTGCTTTCTTTTGTGAAAGGCCATTATCGGAGATATCTGTAAATTTTTGAAAGTAAAAATCTGAAACACCTGCAACCTGGGACAAGATTTTTGGGAAAATTTCTGGCCTGAAAATCCTTGGACATGCACTCTCAATTTGTCCCCACTCTACCCCATACCAACGTTGACAATGTGGTGAAAAATACCGTGCAAGCCTTTGACCGTTTCTTAACCAACATTGAATTAGGGGTAGAGGGGAAATTATCGAGAAGTTGATCTTCTATCACACAGACAAATGACAAATGACAAATCAGGGAATGATTTATCGTGGTGTGTCACATTTCCCAATGAGTTTTGTCCAAGATTTTGGGTGGGAGGCAGAACTCAATTTTTGCCTTAAAACAGAAGATCATAGAAAAGATTCAGACGCTCACTAGAAATAATCCAAAGAGCTACAGGAGTCGATAATTATATTTTTTAAATTGGAAATGTTATCATAGTTTATATTCAGGGAATATTGATGGTGGCCCCCACATCCATCAGTGGTTATCAATGTCGTCAAGTGTACACAGTGTATTGGCATATGACGTCACAAAGACCAAATGAAGAAAGCGCTGTCACGTTAGTGTCTAGAAACTAATCCCTCGGGAATTGAACTCTTCTTTTTTATGGAAACACAACGTAGCATCTTTTGTTGAGTTAACGAAGGTAACTTATCACGTGAGTAAACAGGCTCTATTTGAGTATTGCGGTCCTTCCAATAATTGCTTTGTCCTAACGATTTTACCTTTTTGGTCCTCACGGGATTTCCTCTTTAATTTGCCTTGTGCTTCTGATGACATCTGAAGCTCGCAGGAAGCATCTGTTGAAATACACAAGGGCGAACAATTCGTGAATCGCTCACAGCTAAGTGAAAAAAGTAACATTGCACTTTCAATTCGAGCTGACTATCAAGATATGATACTGACTTCGAGTGTATTTAGTTTTCTATTCAGCCTTGTAAAGGTTTAGTCTCAGTGATTTACGTTTTAGCTTCCTATTTCATCAAAGTTTGAGCTAACGAAGCTGCAATTCGCAGTTGATATCTATTTGACGGAAAGGCGATTAGCCAAGTATCTAGATTTTGATTTGAAACTATTTTTATATAAGAGACTGAATTACACTGTTAATTCCTACCATTAACTAAGTCGATCATCTTTTTGAGAAGATCTTTGCACTGCTCAGACCAGCTATATTTTGTTCCGTAGATGTCACGCAAAGCCTTAGCCTCATCAAGCCTTATCTGTCCGTTTTTGTTCCACATGCCCTTGATAGCTGCTGTCCACGCTTTGGGATCCTCATCGTCAATGACGAAGAAAGAACCAAATGTTACATTGCTCAGAGCTTCTCCAAGGCCAGAGTCCTTGCTGACGATCACAGGTAGTCCAGCTGACAGAGCTTCCAGACCTGTCACGCCAAACCCTTCTACAATAGAAGGCATGAGTACAAGATCCATCTCATGGAATAATCGCTTCAAAGCTTCTCGGGTTTTGACACAGCTTCTCACGCGAAAGTGCTTTTCGGGAATACCGAAGTCAAGCAATTGTTTTGCAATATCCTTGTTTTTTCCATCGGGTGCTCCAAGAAACATTAGACTAGTTTCAGGTAATGTCGCAACAGATTGCAATGCAATGCCAAATCCTTTTAACTTGAAGTTTGAAGCGTCTCCACGACGAAACACTAAGACAGTGCACTGCTTTCCATCCTCAGGAACGTGTTGAACACTGACAAATTCATCCAAAATACCAAGAGTTAAGGAAAAAAAAACGTGTTGTTTTTTAGAATAGCGGAGATATTTGCGAAAGGCCTCTGCCAGCTTGGGCTCGACTGCTACAACGAAATTAGCCATCTCGCACAGTTCTACTTCAATATAACGGTTTTCCTCGCTCATTGAGATTGGATGGTCGTGGTACGATTTCAACATTTGTAGTTCCTCGAGGTGAGTGTGTATCACTTGTATCCACTTGCATTTGTGAGATTTGCGGATAATTTGCGCTGGGCTACCAAATTTCACTCCATGACCAAAAATAACGTCTAGTCGCAAATGCTCTGGTAGAAAGCTGAGCCACACCCGTTTTTCATACCCTGGCAGTCGTTTTGCCTCAAGAATGTTTATGCCGTTGCTGAAAGCTACTTTCCTATCCTCCTCAGAGCATTTCGGTAAAAAGTATGTGATTTGGACTTCTGGGAAGTTGGCCAGCTGTATAGCCAACTCTCTGATGATTGAGGAAAGTCCGCCTTTACTGGATCCCTACTCAGAAGCCAAAATGGTGACTTGAACTTTATTGGGGCCACGTTCTTGAGATTCCTGCCATGAGCCTGAGGCCATAGTTACGTGTGGTGTTAACGCTGTTGCCCTGGGTTGAACGGACCTTGAGCCAGAGCTATTCTTTTTCCTTAACACACACACGCAAAAGAAATTGACAGAAACATTAATTGTGATGCACAAAAAGACGACTCAGTAAAGAAAGGAAGTATATAATGTCGAGAATGGCCCAGGGAAAGGCAGTTTCTCAATAAGTGGTGAACAAGTCGTTTTTCTACCGAGCAATGGCTAATTAAACTAACAACACTTGCTTTTTTTAGTACTTCCCGCAAGGTAAAAGCTTCACTTAAGCATATATTGGCATCCTACGTTAGAATAACTATAGATAACACTTTTTTAAGATAATAATATTACGAGCAATTAACAGAAATGAAACGATTTACTGTATGTACAACTAAAGAAAAGGAGATGCTAACTAATTTATACTTGAAAGCCATTATAGCGTAAAGTGTACGAGGTTTGTTATTTTTTGAGGGCGATCTCCAAGAGAATACATGAAACAATATTTCAATGCCTCTACCATTTATACACTTTTACAGGAGAGCATGTCCACAGACCAGGCAATCCAACCCGCCTCTGGACTTGGGACTGGGTTTTCCGCTCCACATCTGTCAACTGTCTTCTCCAGGTGGCTCAATCCAGCTTCAAGAGAATGTCAGTCAAACAATGACTTACGCCTACAACACACGTTCAGGCACCGGCAATGTTATGGTATCATATGAAACAACAATTTTTTATATAACAAATAATACGCAGTAGGTCAACATAGCAACAGGACAGCCGTATAAAAACTCTGTAGATAGTTTCAATTTAGCCTCCTAATTTAATTGGCTTCACCAAGTTCGCTTCTGAGTATGAGCATTTAAAGAGAAAACGAAACGAGTTTTTGGATAGATCTTCTAACGCTATGATCACCTGTGATGTCACAATTTTGAGCACAATTTGTTAAGCAATAACTGTTGTTTTATGTGTATGGTACTAATATATAGATTTAGCCAAGCCTAAAAACGGAGCTCCCTGGTTATTTATTCTTACTGCCTGGAGGGTTAGTGAAAATAAAAGGTTTCTAATTGTCCGCGTTTTGATGTTTCCGGTTGCTGCTTTAATAATTAAATCATTTTCTTTGCTTTCTTCTATAGAAAAATTCATTGCCTAACTAATGACTTCCACAGTAAATTTTACCCTAAAAACCGATATCGGATGAATCACGAAGCAATGAGTGCGACATCGGTTTTTCCAGTGAAATTTACTCTGCAATTCACCAGTTTGGCAATAATTTTTTCTTGAACCCATTGAGTGTTAAAAGAAAACAAGCATTAAGCACAACCTCAGCGAGCGAATTGAAAAGGAAAAAAAGCCATTTTAGAGTCAACTGTCAATAGCCAGCGAATAGGAATCATGCTAAAATTAGAAGCCATAAAAACAACTTTGTCAGTTCAAGGTCAAAGAAGAGTTTTATTCTCTCTGAAAACAAATTCATTCACATTTTGATGTATTTCATCGAAACACGCTAGGTTGGCTTGGTACAAGAATCGGCAAACTACGGCAATGCAACCAAGAAAGGACGAACTTCAAACGCGATCTGCGCCAACACTTAAATAACATTTGGGTGCTTTAAACAAAGTTCTGTTAACACAAGCTACTGAGATTTCCCCCTAATTTTACGAGAACTCATTGCGAATACGTGTTTATAACATAACGGCAAAATTTTCTTGTCACTGTCGAGGCACAACGAAAACCAGTTGGGCAAACGGATTAAAAAAGGAATTGTTCGCTCGCATTTTAGAGGAAAACAAACAAACAAACAAACAAACAAATAAACTTTTTCTTTGTGTCCACAAGAGTACAGATAATTGTTATTTAATTCCAGTTGACAATAAAGATTCGAATTTCACTCCTGAAAAAAGGAAGAACCGATTAAACCACCTTTTAAAAATAAGCATGCTCTTTAAATAATTCATCCGTAAAAATAACAAACGGTTTAGTGCCCAAGGAAAGAATTTATGTGCTAAGTATGAGCTCTTACTGGTATTCTGTTTTGTCGCTGTCGTTCTCTTTCACTCAGTCCTTTCGTTTCTCTTCTAGACATAGGTCCTCCAGGCATCATGTAACCTTATCAGAGCTTCTAAAGATATGCCAAAAATTGCAATACAGAGAAAAAAGCGGCTCTAAGCAAATTAAAAATAAACACTCCGCTTTAAGTTTACATCTCGCCGATGCTTGACTTGAATAAGTGCGTAGCCACCAGTGTGCATCACAGATATCATGATATGTCAAACTGGATTGAAACCAGCGAAACATGCAGAAAGAAAACATCTTCCAAACCGTT
>NC_090888.1:16091489-16103989 GCF_036669925.1 Montipora capricornis | reverse complement strand
CATCCATAGGGTATTGCCTTTGTAGAAGATGACATATGCCTAAACATTACAAGTACTTCTGTGGTATAGGAGAAGAGCTCTTAAATTATAGCCTATGGCATTGTAACACAACAAGTTGATCAAGTTCTTCTGAAATAGAAATATAAGTCAAGGACAGTATATTGAACAGTCTGTTAAGTTGGATGTCAAGATGCCAGCCGAAGATGGAACGAAGAAATCACTTTCATGTTAAGAAGAAAGTAAATAAAAGCATTTCTTAAGAATTTGAATTTTTTTTTTTTTGCATGGATTCCAAAAGGTATTTGTTTGCACTAGAATTATTGTCAGAATTCAGTGATTTGCTTTTTATTTTAAAGAAAACTAATCATTCTATCATGACAATCATTCATTCATTCATTCAATCATAACTACAGTAACTTACTTGAAGAGGTCTGATCAGTCTCCTCTGTCTTTCAAGTTTAAATCACAACTCTGCCATGCAGCATTTATACCATGGTCCTGCAATAAGAGGGATACAGTGTACCAACAAAAATGATTCTCAAGCATCTATGCTCACAGGTTTGGTAAATTGGACACTCAATGTGGTTAGTGTTTCTGGCATTTACCATATTTTGGTCTTGTTGCGTGGAGGGTACAGCTGTAGTACTACTACTCGATTACGTTTCTCGTACATGTACTATCTGGCTGTTTCTGCAATTAAAGTTTTCAATTTCACACAGAGTTTGTTTCATTTGTTAACCTTATTGTGCATGGGGTTGAGAGCTTGCTTTGTGAATTTCTCCCCCTCATTTTACAGAGTAACCCTAACTTTTGTCTATGATTTTTCCTCAACTCACCATTCATTTTGGTAAGAAAACTGTCATTAATGAATTAAATTAAATTTAAAAAATGAAGTTTTCTCTCCACCCCTTGCTTTAAAACTGTCTCCTTTATTTTCTCATAATACTGTCTTTTCTTCCTCCATGATGAGGACCTTAATGGACCTTCTTACTCATCTCAGATGTTTTAACGTCTTTAAAAAGTCACCTACATGCAGTAAAGATCTAAGACGTACTAATTGACAGACTAAAATAAATTTGTTTGGGGAGCAGGGGTTGCACAGTGGTGAGAGCACTCGCGTCCCACCAATGTGGCCCGGGTTCGATTCCCGGTCCTGGCGTCATATGTGGGTTGAGTTTGTGGTTGGTTCTCTCTTTTCTCCGATAGGTTTTTTTGCCGGGAACTCTGGTTTTCCCCTCTCCTCAAAAACTAACACTGTCAAAATTCTAATTCGATCCACAATGCATGGATACATGTTGAACAATCTCCTGAGCACTCTTAAGGTGTTCCGTAGGTAGACAAATTGAGTTCAAAGCAGTCAAGATGTCTGGAAACTACTTAGATTAACCACCTCTTACATGTAGTTTCAGACGTCATTCAATAAAACTTGAAAGAGGTTGAAAGCAGTCAGCGAATGATCTTACAAAGAGCTGTTCTTTCATTTAAATTTAGAATCAGATTACAATTTCCTTCGGTTTACATGACTTTACCTGCATGTTGCTTAGCCTCTTTCTCTTCTTCTCGTGCTTTCTTTTGTGAAAGGCCATTATCGGAGATATCTGTAAATTTTTGAAAGTAAAAATCTGAAACACCTGCCATCTTGGACAAAACTCTTGGGAAAATACCTATCGTGAAAACCCTTAGAAATGCACTCTCAATTTTGTCTCCACTCTACCCCATACCAATGTTGATAATGTGGTGAAAAATACCGTGCTAGCCTTTGGCCGTTTCCTAACCTACATTGGATCAGGGGGAGGGGGAAAGTATGGAGAAGTTAATCTTTTATCACACAGACAAACGAGGGAATGACCATTTTATAGTGGTGTGTCACATTTCCCAACGAGTTTTGTCCAAGATTGTGGGTGGGAGGCAGAATTCAGTTTTTACCTTAAAAACAGAAGGTGACAGGAAAGATTTAGATGCTCACTCGAAATAATCCAAAGAGCTACTGAGGTTGATAATTACATTTATTATTTGGAGAGTTTATCATAATTTAAATTCAGGGAATGCTCATAGTGGCCCCCATATCCATCAGTGGTTATCAGTGTCTTCAAGTGTTAACAGTGTATTGGCATATGAGATCACAAAGACCAAATAAAGAAAGCGCTGTCACGTTAGTGTCTAGAAACTAATCCCTGGGGAATTGAACTCTTCTTTTTTTTCATGCAAATAGAACGTAGTATCTTTTGCTCAGTTAAAGAAGGCACCTTATCACGTGAGTAAACAGGCTCTATTCGAGTATTGCGTCCTTCCAACACTTGATTTGTCCTAATGATTTTACCTTCTCGGTCCTCACTGAATTTTCTCTTTACTTGGCCTTGTGCTTCTGGAGGCATCTGAGGCTCGCAAGAAGCATCTGTCGAAATAAATGAAGGCAAACAATGCGTGAATCGCTCACAGCTAAGGAAAAAAAAATATATAATACTCTCAATTCGAGCTGACTATGAAGATATGATACTGACTTCGAGTGTATTTAGTTTTCTATTCAGCCTTGTAGGCGTTCCGTCCCAGTGAATTACTTTTTAGCTTTCTTTTTTATCAAATTGTGAGCTAGTGAAGCTGTCATTCGCAGTTGATATCTATTTGACTAAAAGGCGATTAGCAAAGTATCTAGATTTTGATTTGAAACGATTTTTATATAAAGAGACTGAATTACACTGTTAATTCCTACCATTAACTAAGTCGATCATCTTTTTGAGAAGATCTTTGCACTGCTCAGACCAGCTATATTTTGTTCCGTAGATGTCACGCAAAGCCTTAGCCTCATCAAGCCTTATCTGTCTGTTTTTCTTCCGCATGCCCTTGATAGCGGCTGTCCACGCGTTGGGATCCTCATCGTCAATGACGAAGAAAGAACCAAATGTTACATTGCTCAGAGCTTCTCCAAGGCCAGAGTCCTTGCTGACGATCACAGGTAGTCCAGCTGACAGAGCTTCCAGACCTGTCACGCCAAACCCTTCTACACTAGAAGGCATGAGTACAAGATCCATCTCATGGAATAATCGCTTCAAAGCTTCTCGGGTTTTGACACAGCCTCTCACGCGAAGGTGCTTTTCGGGAATACCAAAGTCAAGCAATTGTTTTGCAATATCCTCGTGTTTTCCATCGGGTGCTCCAACAAACATTAGACTAGTTTCAGGTAATGCCGCAACAGCTTTTGCTGCATTATCAAATCCTTTTAACGTGAAGTCTTCAGCGTCTCCACGACCAAACACTAAGACACTGCAGTATTTTCCGTGTTCAGGAACGTGTTGAACATCGACAAATTCCTCAAAAATACCAGGAGTTAAGTCAAAAACATCTTGATGTTTTTGACAAAAGCGGAGATATTTGCGAAAGGTCTCTGCCAGCTTGGGCCCGACTGCTACAACGAAATTAGCCCTCTCGCACAGTTCTACTTCAGTATTGCGGTTTTCCTCGCCCGTTGAGATTGGATGGTCGTCGTACGAATCCAACATTTGTAGTTCCTCGGGGTCGGTGTGTATCACTTGTATCCACTTGGATTTGTGAGAATTGCGGATAATTTGCGCTGGGCTACCAAATTTCACTCCATGACCAACAATGACGTCTATTCGCAACTGCTTTGGTGGAAAGCTGAGCCACATCCGTTCATCAAACCCTGGAAGTCTTGTTGCCGCAAGAATCTTTATGCCATGGCTGAAAGCTACTTTCTTATCCTCCTCAGAGCATTTCGGTGAAAAGTATGTGATTTGGACTTCTGGGAATTTGGCCAGCTGTATAGCCAACTCTCTGATGATTGAGGAAAGTTCGCCTTTACTGGATCCCCACTCAGGAGCCAAAATGGTGACTTGAACTTTATTGGGGCCAAGTTCTTGAGATTCCTGCCATGAGCCTGAGGCCATATTTACGTGTGGTGTTAACGCTGTTGCCCTGGGTTGGACGGACCTTGAGCCAGAGCTATTCTTTTTCCTTAACACACACACGCAAAAGAAATTGACAGAAACATTAATTGTGATGCACAAAAAGGCGACTCAGTAAAGGAAGGAAGTATATAATGTCGAGAATGGCCCAGAGAAAGGCAGTTTCTCAATAAGTGGTAAACAAGTGGTTTTTCCACCGAGCAATGGCTAATTAAACTAACAACAGTTGCTTTTTTTAGTACTTCACGCAAGGTAAAAGCTTAACTTAAGCATACATTGGCATCCTACGTTAAAATAACTATAGATAACACTCGGATTTTTCCGAGTTTCCAGTGGGTTCTATTGTCACCATTTCATTTACTGTGTATATCATTCTCACATTTGATAACACTTTTGTAAGATAATAATATTACGAGCAATTAACAGAAATAAAACTATTTACTATATGTACAACTAAAGAAAAGGAGATGCTAACTAATTTATACTTGAAAGCCATTATCGTGTAAAGTGTACGAGGTTTGTTATTTTCTAAGGGAGATCTCCAAAGAAAATATGAAACAATATTTCAATGCCTCTACCATTTATACACTTTTACAGGAGAGCATGTCCACAGACCAGGCAATCCAACCCGCCTGTAGACTTTGGTTTTCCGCTCCACATCTGTCAAATGTCTTCTCCAGGTGGCTCAATCCAGCTTCAACAACTGCAAGAGAATGCCAGCCTTATGTGAAGGATTGACGTAAGTTAGAAACCCTTGTTCAGGCAATGGGAATGTTATGATATCATATGAAACGCCAACTTTTTCATAATAAACAATATAATAATAACAGGTCAACAAAGGAACTGGAAAGCCGTACATGCATAAAAACTCTGTAAATCTTTTCAATCTAGCCCGTTTATTGACCAATGTCGATATAATTAAAATTCAGTCCTTAACAAAGGCATCATCTCGAGGCTGTGGGCAGTAAATAGATGGATCTGTATGAGTTTATTTCCCAGAGCCTCGAGATGATGCCTTTTTTTTAGGTTTAAATTTTTGTCTATTTAATGAGGTTCACCAAGTTCGCTTCTGAGATTTATAAGCATTTAAAGACAAAGCGAGGGGAGTGTTTGAATGGATCTCCAAATGATACGGTCACCTATGATGTCACAATATTGGGAACAATTTGTTAAGCAAGAACTGTTGTTTGACATGTATGGTACCACAACCTACAATCGGCGACAAAATTAGTTGAGACACTTGCCAACAGAGTACACTGGCAACGACACATTCATTGTTTGCAAAGAAAACTTGTCCAGAAAGTACGTTTCCGGGATACCCCTCCCTCCCCCACCCTAATCAATGTTGTACCGCTGTCGACAAGGCCCGTAGAAAAACAGAAAAACACAACATTGTCCCGGGGGTGCGGGGGAGGGGCCATTTGCGCCGCCGAGCTAGAAATCGACTCTAAAGGATAAGAGTGTCTCAACAATTTTGACGCCGATTGTAGATGTTTGGTGATAGATTGTTGTAGAACTGCTTCTATCCTTTAACGTGTAATCATGTACATTTCCTTCAAATTGTTGAAACTAGTTTGAGCCTCCTTTAAACGCAGCCTTTACAATTAATTTCTAAATAACTCACTAGATTAGTTAGCAACATCAAAGGAAAAAATACTGAAATCAATGGGAGGCAGTGCGGTCCAGTGGTTACCGTTAGGGCGTTGGGTTTGCATGCAGTTGCCATGGGTTCAAATCCCGGTCTTGCCTTTGGTTTGGATTTGTTTCCGCGTTGTCCCAGATTCAACTCCACCACGCTTTGTAAATAGCCTGCTGGTTGCCTCCAGCCAGTTGGGGTTTTTATTCATGTTTCTGTGAAGTTTGAATTCTTGCTTTCAAATTATTAAAAGTGGGGTGCCTATGAACTAGCTTGATAGCTAAGTGCATTTCCACAATAAACAAAGTATTTCCACTAATTTTATTTTCATTTTACATTTACAAATGCTTTTCAAGTAAATTGGCAGAGTTGGGGGGCTATGTGCCTTTCAGAAACGCTTAATTTCAGCATCTTGTGTTGAAACGAATTTATGTTTCTTGGTACCCTGAATTCCATGAATTGAGTATTTTATCAGTACTTATTGGAATTTCAAGCAGCGGCTTTAAGCTTGCCATATTTCCAGACGTGCCCCTTTGAGACAACGCAGACTGCTTTCACTTTATGCTAGTGCAGTTATGGATCCTTCAACATAAGAAATTGATTCAATCATTAGTCACCTATGATATGAGAAAATCTTATTCGATTCTAATCCTTTCAAATGCGGTGAGCACAACAAAAGTCACAATTAGAAATTTCTCTTTTTAAATCAATTTGCTTTATCGATTAAAAAAACTAAACTCTTGAGGGTTTAACGCACGTTCCAAATTTCCTAGTGGCAATTGCCCAGTATTAACACATGTGGTCAGCACCACCTCATGTGTCCATTTTAACTGTCTAGGTTCTGAAAACCAGAGTCTTAGCCATTTTTTTTTAATCATTCGCAAACTTTAGGCTTTACAACCAGCAATAGGTCCGAGCATAAGTGCAATAATGAATCTCAAACATCAGAAAACAGGAATAGAACTTAAAAAAAACATAACAAGATCACTCTATGCACAAACTCAAACAGATATACATGTGTTGGTCCTCAATGAGCTGCTGTTTTGATGAACGAATGGCCCACTTTTAATACGTTTCATAGACAGATGCATATTGGAATTTATAGATATATTGAGAGTGATATTAATATCACAAATTTTGAAAAACAGTGCAAAAGTGAACAGACAGAGAACTGATATTAGAGGACCACATATCGGGGTTTGTGTTGAAGACTGGTGAACAAGGTATGATCAAATGGGTTATGAGCTTTGAAACAAATTGTGGTGCTGCATCTGTGGCAGAATGAAACTTTAATTGTATTTATAGCCATCTTTCCGCAACAATAATTTTGCATAAATTGATCTTTATCAACACATTATTAGTAAAAGCAAATTTTGTTCTACAAAAAAGATATTTCATGCTAAAATTAATTCTCATAGAAAATCTAATAAGATGCGCATTGAGAGTAAGTTGAGAGCCATGTTGTATAGCACTGCATGTACCGGTATTCCGAAAACACTAATGCTGCAACACCATACCATGGAATTTTATAATAAAATAATTTAGCATGAATAACTCGATGGGTGTTAGCCTGTTTACCGCCGCCCACTCCCACCAGAAAATTATGGTGTTTGAATGTGGCAGTTTATCTGATGATACCCCCTGTACATGTAATGCTTTTTTGCATCCATTGGGCATGGCCTTGATAGAAGTAGTCAAAAACAGTAAGTTGCACAGTCTGTTAAAGTTGGATGTCAAGATGCCAAGCTGTGAAATGACTGAGTTAGTGGAGTATTTCATTTTTTATCGTAACAACCTCATGTGAACATTTCTCACTTTCAAGTATCTCAAAGGTCCGTGCACAGTTCGGTCAATTCAATTTTCCATTTTCCATGTTAAGGGTTTGTTGTTTATTTTTGAGCTGGCCATATAACGCGACATGGACTAAACAACGAAAATTTGCACCAATTTTTCTTTTTTCTCTTTTTAACTTCATTTAAAGTTTTGAAAATATGATTTTATTACCTAAAACGGTCCGTGGGTCTTCCGTCCATTTGATTTCCATGAAAAATGGAAAATGAAAAAATGGGTTTTGTATTTTTAATGTTTCATTGGTTTTACCAAGGAACGTTGAAAATACAATTCCAACAAAGACAAACATGAAAATCATGGTTTCTTATCGAATAAAATTAAAAATGACAATACAAACCTTTAATTTTTGTTTGCAAAAGAAGAAAGAAGAATTGAATAGCAGCCAATCAATTTGAAATCATTCTCTTTCAGAACCTTTCCAATCGGGGACTAATTCTTTGATTTTTCAAGGAAGGGCTTTCAAGATCGAGGAAATGATTCATGCAGTAAATATCCGATCAATGTTCAATTTTCCTCTGTCGATGATCAAATAAAATGAAAAATTGACAAACCCTTCCGCACCATGGGACGGACAAGTGGAGACCTCAACTATCAGAGCTGGGGTTGGAAGAAGTCACGCAACCCTTGGAGGGGAGGGAGTTTGAGTTATGGCGGCTACAAGGTTTCGCTTTTAATCTTTACTAGGGGTCATATTGTTATTTCCTCGCCACAAATGTGAAACCTGTATGGTTCCCTGCATGTTCAGACGTTTTCAACGACTTGGACCTCCACTAGGCTGCCTTTTGAAAGGCCAAAAATTCACATGCGCCAGGTACGTTTTAATTGCATTCGCTCGAGGTAGTATTTGTATGAAATATATCAAATAAAGCAACTTCTCCAGAGTGAGACATCAAAAAAAAATTGAAATCACTGGGAAATTAACGCTGCCGAGCCGAAATAATGGTTTGCAATCAAGGCTGCCCCTTGAATAAGCTTATAAAAAACACAACGATACAGGTAAATCAGCACTTTTTCTTTCCAAACTCGTGGGTTTTTATTTTTAATTTGTTTTCAAGAATACATTTTCACATGTATAAAGCTGTTCAAAGCACTGAATTTAAACACACCATGGATCACACCCTCACAAGCTAAGCTGGTAAAATTATATTATTTATTTATTTATTTAATCGCTTTCACCATGCTTACAATAGTAAACAGACTAAAATATACATATGAACAAGACACAAAAACGAAGGACAAGGTGCGGGACACACAACAGAGCGAGGCTCCAAATTAAGTGTGCCCTTACGGAAAATACACAAATACTAACTGTGTAAACATTAGACATTATGAAAAGTATAAAAATCCCATTTGTAAAAACGATAAGAATGAACCCCTCCCGCAACCGATAAAAGTCCTTAGTAGCAGCAGTTACCAGCTAATAGAAGATTATGCGACCTACTGCATTTACCAGGTGTTAGAGTTAGTGACGTCATAGTTTGTACGAAAAGCAGCCGAATAGCGTTGGAGTACGTGAGATTTAAACTGATAAAGAGAACTAAGAGTACGAGTGGATATAGGTAACGTATTCCAAAGTTTGGCAATACGATTAAAGTAACTAAATTGAAAGAGTTTTGCGCGGCATTTGGGAATTAGTACGTCTTGATCAGAGCTATGGCGTGTGAGACGAGTGCCTTTAGGCTTGACATAATCAGCTATGGGAAAGGTGTAGTGGCCAGCGCGACACTTGAAATAGAACATTAATTAACTCTTTCACTTCATGCCAGTATGTTAACGGTAGCAGATTTAGGCGAGAAAGGCGCTCATGATAAGAAATATCCTCTTGCCAGTGCGTGTTTAAGATGAATTTTGTTGCCCTGCGTTGAAGACTCTCTATTTTTGTTATACTACCGATCGTACTGGGAGCCCAAACCTCGCTACCATAGCCAAAATATGATCTTATAAACGTGAGATATAGTAATTTCCTATGGTCTGTAGTGAATGACATAACACTATTGCGGCGCAAAAATGCGAGCATCCTATTGGCCTTAGCTAAGATAGTGTTAATGTGAGTATCCCATGTGAGATCCGGCGAGATAGTCACTCCAAGGTCTTTTACCTGAGTGACGTGTTTAAGTGAGATGTTGTTCAACTTGTAATGGTAGCGAAATGGGTGGCGCTTACGAGTGACGGTAAGTACCTCACATTTAGAGTTGTTAAACTTTAGGTGCCAATTATCGCTCCAGCCATGCAGACTGTCCAAGTCCTTTAGGAGTGACTCACAATCTTGTATAGACTTTCAATGACACTGGAACATTTTGAGTCCTGAACTGGGACGACAAGGGCGTCTTTCCATTCGGTGGGTAGTTTACCCTCCGCAAGGAGATAAATTAAAGAGGACGCAAAGAGAAGGTATTAGTTCCCTTGCACACGTCTTTAGCACGATTGTAGGAAGACCGTCAGGGCCCGGAGCTTTGCTCGGGTCTAAATTCAAGAGCACCTTGTGTCGTGTACAATTTCCTTTCATCCTATGGGAAAACCCCGAGCAGTACTCAATAATAAGAGGTGTGATTTCACGGAGGATAAAGTGAAACATGAGGATAAAGTCAAACAACCGGCTTAAATTTGTAGCTATGAGCAATACTCATAAGTGAGGTCTCGGAATATCTGAATTGCATTTTGGAACAATGTTGGATTTCCATTTACTACATTTTCAAACACAGTGAGAAAATCAGGAAAATGTCGGTATGTTCATATTCAAAATGCAATACCGGTATGTTCATATTCTCTCTACATTATAATAGAACAGAGAGTACATTATAACATTATGCAAGCAGCTATGGACCAGACCGTTAAGGTGACACCAGATGTTGTTCCAACTACAGAGGTGGCTGTTCAGTTATTTGAAAGAAGTGGGGGGCAATTGACAACCTGGCTAGAATTTGGTGTAGACCCCTTGTCTTGTGATGGATGCCAATGTTCAGCAAGAGGGAAGCACTTCCATTCACATTTTCCTGATTTTCTCACTGTTTGTAGTAAATGGAAATCCAACATTGTTCCAAAATGAAATTCCGTTACTCCGAGACCTCACTTATTATTATCGCTCACAGCCGCACATCTCATCCGGCTCTTTGACTTTACCCTCATGTTTCACATTATCCTCCGTGAAATCGCATCCCTTATTATTGAGTACTGCTCAGGTTTTCCCATAGGATGAAAGGAAAATGTATATGACACAATTGTAATTTTACCAGCTTAGTTTGTGAGGGTGTGAGCCATGGTGTGTTTAAATTCAGCGCTTTGAACAGCTTTATACATGTGAAAATGTATTCTTGAAAACAAATTAAATATAAAACCCAAGAGTTTGGAAAGAAACAGTACTGATTTACCTGTATCGTTGTGTTTTTTATAAGCTTATTCAAGGGGCAGCCTTGACTGCAAACCATTATTTCGGCTCGGTAGCGTTAATTTTCCTGTGATTTCAATTTTTTTGTTGTTGTCAATCTGGAAAAGTTGCTTTATTTGATATATTTCATACAAATACTACCTCGAGCGAATGCAAATTATCACGTACCTGGCGCATGTGAATTTTTGGCCTTTCAAAAGTCAGCCTAGTGGAGGTCCAAGTCGTTGAAAACGTCTGAACATGCAAGGAACCATATAAGTTTCACATTTGTGGCGAGGAAATAAAAATATGACCCCTAGTAAAGATTAAAAGCGAATCATTTCCTCGATCTTGAAAGCCCCTTCCTTGAAAAATCAAAGAATTAGTCCCCGATACTCCGATTCCAGAAAAAAACCGGAAGTTGCTTGCAAGTGAGGCTTAAGGAAAATGTCGGACAAAACAAACAAGAACGGGGTTGTGGGCAAATTTAAAGCTACTTCAGTCGTGCAAATTGTTAGCAAGGACAAAAAATTGATCATAAATGTTGCGCAGCTGCAAAATGTAATAACCAAAGTGAAAATCGACCCGATTTATTGTTTCGTGCGTTTCCATCGGACAAACAACAACTGACGAAGTGGGAAATTCGAATGAAAAGATAAGATAACTTCTTTGCCACGGCAGGAAACAGGTTCTGTTTTTCTGAACACTTCACGCCGACGGATTTTAAACGGATTCTGGTTGGTCATAGACGAGACTTAAGGCGTACCATTGGTCTTTCCTTAGAAAAAAGTGGATGAAGGATCGCTCTGTAGAGCGAAAGGGCTGAAATTGGGATGTGAGAAATCTGAAGGGATAACGAGAGCCGAGAGTGCTCGTGATTATAAAGACCACGAAGGAATTGCAGAAGATTTCAGCAAGATTCTGTTGTGTTTGGTGCGCCAACACTTGACAAGTGAATGGAAGAAATAAAGATGGAGAATGGAAGGCTGCTTCAAGAATTACACGAATTTAAGGCGAAGGAGAGTTTTCGAATTTGGTCTGGAAAGATTTTCAAGTAGTAATGAAGATATAAAATGTTATACTGGATTTCTAGACTATGTAAATTTATCAGAATTCTGGAAATATGTAGAGCCTAATGCCCCAAAATTAACTTCAATCAATTTTAAAAATCAATTTTGTACGTGATAATACTGATTCTATTAATTTTGAAGATAAATTTCTTTTCACGACAGAGAAAGAAAAGAGGTTCCTGGACGCAATGTTGGTTGCGCTAGGAGTTTGCAACCGATTGATGAGTTTTGGCTTTTTTTTTACCTGTTCAAGATTCGATTTATTTGAGCGCGATCTCGCGTTTAGGTTCAGTATTTCTAAGCAAGTTGTTTCAGGTATAACTATAACATAGGCTAATTACCTATATTTGATGCTAGGAAACCTATATGGTCTTCTAAAGAGCAGATTAAACAACATCAACCTAAAGTTTTTAAGGGTGAGTTTGAAAACATAATATGCACAATATACTGCACAGAAATAAAATGCCAGACTCCTCAAGACCTTCAGAAACAAAGTGAATTTTATTCTGAATACAAATCCCACAACACATTCAAAGGTCTTGTATGAAGTTCCCCAATGTTTGGATTACATTTGTGAGTAGTTTGTATGGAGGAAGTATATCTGACCAGGAGATTGTAAAAAGGAGTTCTTTTGTTGATTTGCTGGATCAGCATGACCT
>NC_090888.1:16078989-16086489 GCF_036669925.1 Montipora capricornis | reverse complement strand
TTGTCCATTTCTTTGCCGTCGTCAGCAAAACAACAACGTGAAATAGTCAAACTTTAGGTTTTAAGGAGAACGTCAGCACTTGACGCTAAAGTTTCATTTTCTCCCCTAAATTAAGCGCCGTTCCGACCAATGTCATTTTTGAGGAAATACCACACCCTTGTCATATAAGAAGGGTTGACATGTTTACAAAGTGATTACAATGACGCGAATTTATATTTTGAGATGACGTTCTCGGTGCCGTCGCCGTCGTCGTTGCTTAAGTTCCCTACTGCCCTCTCGCCGGCGCGGGCCTTTGAAAAGCAAACTTTTCCCTCGCCATTTCACATCGCTGTAATCAAAATTCAAGGTGTAAAAATAAGAAATATTTTAGCTTGTATTTTAAAAATAATTTGTGTTAGCAATATTCATCATATTATAGGCTTGTTAGGTCCCTGGGTGTTTTTCGAAAATCGCTAAAGTACATCTACCATGAAAACTCAAAACACGTCGTCTTTCTCTGGTTAAACAGAAAAATCCAGCGTATCGAGGCGTATTAATTAATCCTTTATACCACAAAGGTAATAAGCCGTTGGAGCAAGAAAATTCGGTCTTATTCACAGATCAAGTGGGCGGTTGAAAAAGGCAAACAAAAAATCAGGTATGATCCTAAAATAGATTGGCGACGCGCTCATTCACAGGCGGTGAGCGGTGAAAGGAAAATGATGTGGAACGTCATCGCGGAATGTCATTACTTTTACTTGTAATTTATAAATTAAACCGACGAAGGGTTTAAATAAAGCTTGAACCTTCCAACACGTCCGACAAACAGCGAAGCACGAGGCAGAATGATAAAGCTTGAACCTTCCAACACGTCCGACAAACAACGAAGCACGAGGCGGAACGTTTTGCGCAACGAAATTGTGACGTCATTCAAAATGGCGCCGAAATGTGAAACCATGGAACGAAAAAACACGGGTCAGCTTTCGCTTGCTTGCACAGGGAACCTACACGATAACAGGCAACCCAGAAGATTAGGAAGCGTTCTGTCGAACGCAATAAGATTTTCAAGCTGCAAAAATGCTGTGCCCGTATAATTCTTGATGCCCAGAAACGCCATAGTAGCGTTGATTAATTTAATACTGAGCTTTAGATTCTATTACGAGGACGAAAACGAGTACGAGATTTAACTTCCGGTTTTTTGGTAGTAGCCAAAACGCGGGGCCAAAGCCGGGGCCGGGGTCGGGGTCGGGATCGGGGTGCCTTTTTTTTTCCAAATTTTTTTGTTTGAATTGTTGCCGTCATTCCCCTGTAATGTTCGGCATCTTTCCTTCATTCATGGTGGAAATAAGTCAAAAAAATATGGAACATACGGAAGCTATGAAAGGGACATCTTTGTTTGTTTTTCGAAATTAAGAGAATTTCAGACTGAAATTGGACTTTTTGCGGGGACTATACGCTAACTCCTAGGGACACTGAAGACTCGCTGACCTCCACAATATAAAACCATATTTTAATGTTTACTTCGCAAAAAACTCTCTCCACAATACAATTAAAACAAAACAGATCATGGCCACAATTCCACGATGGTCGTCACGCAACGTTCCCGCATTTGCTTGTTTTCGCAAAATTGTTTTCAATGTTGTTGTGTTTTTTATCGTAATATTGGATTCGATCCCTTGACGTCCGAATAGAATTGGCTTGCAAATTCCTCTGCGACTGACTTTACCACAAACCGTTTGTGGTAAATCAGACAACAACATTGGCAACACGAACAAGCAAGCAAATGAGAACGTTGCATGACTGCGTGACGATCATCGTGGAAATGTGATTCTGGTTTTTATTTTTATTTTTATATGGCAGTTGGCGTGTATTCCATAAACTCCAATTTCAGCAATTTCGGAAATTCTCTTAATTTCGAAAAACAAACTTCGATTTTCGGAAAGACAAAAAAACAAAGTCAGATTTTACAAAAAATTAAAATGCCCCTTAGGAGCTTTCATAGCTTCCATAGCTTCCGTAGGTTTCTCAATTTTTTTGACTAATTTCCACAAGAGAATGACGACAAAAAATGAAACAAAACAGAGATGGGAAGAATACACCCCGACCACGACCCCGGCCCCGGCCCCGGCCCCGCTTTTTGGCTACTACCCGGTTTTTTAGCAAAAATACTTAGAAGATTTAAAACCCGGACGATTAATCTTACTCTTTGTTAGCAGTATAGGTTGCTCAGTTATTCTTATTGCTGTTAATGAGCTTTTTTTTCTGATCGAAAAACTCCAAAACTGCTACGGTGTGGTTGACTTATTTTGACACCACGACATTTTTGCAAAACCTCGTCCTAAAATGACGACGGTATAACGTTTTTCCCGCCAAAATGACGCTGGTTTGCGCGCTGAATGTTGTTCTATGAGAAAATTTCGTACTCGTATTCGTTCTCGTGCTGGAATCTAAAGCTCTCTTATACCTTAGGATGGGTGCCATATTATATCGAGTTTGACATCAAAAGATGCTTGTTGGCCTATAAAAGAATTATGGGTGCTTGCCCAGAGTACATAAATGAACTTCTGAAACTAAACAGCAGTGAGCATGGTAGAAATACAAGATGCGCCAATCTTAACTTTTTCCCAAGACGATTCAATAGAGTGAAAGAGGGAGGTCGCACGTTTACTCTGTAACAACCTCAAAATGTTGGAATCAGCTTAGGATACGTACCTCATCATCTGTAAATATTGAAAGAATGCTTTACATATACATCTTCAATAAAGTCCGATTATATATAGAATTTTTACCCCTTTTTTAAGTCATTATTTTTAGACTGCATGTAATTGAAGGTAATTTCGGCAATTTGTATGTAAGTTTTGATTAGTTTTTGCAATGCAATTTAGCATAATATATTCCATTCTACTAGTGAAACATGTATATTTTTATTCTAGATGGCCACAAGTTTATCATTTCTTTTACTATTAAATGTTACCCTCATTAAATAAAGTTTGATTGATTGATTGATTGATTATTCACCTAAATTCTCAGCTGTAGAAATGAACCTTCAATTGGTGGCACACCTGCCTTCTTCTCAATCCTTTTCTTTTAAGCCAAAACCACCCTAAAAGACAAACACTTATTAATAAGCAAGTCTAAGTTAGCACGAGATAGACTATTCATCGAGTTACTAGTTAAGTTGAGTTTGAGTTAAAATTGAATTAACATTGCGTTACGGTTTTTGGCATTTTTAACACTTAAAAGTAATAAATATTAAGTAGAAGTCATTGGGAAGACCATGAAACACCGTTTTCGTGACGTGCACAGATGTATATTTGCGAAATGGTTTCAAAATGATCAAGACAATCTTGAAATTTCATGCACGGCAGTATTCTTGTTTATCAGTTTACCAGTTTCAACACTTGGACTCCTACGATTTGACCACTGTCTGTTTTGCTGATGTGGTCTCATCGATCAGTAGTCCCTTCTGAAGATTATGCGAAGCCGACCACATGGCTAATGAAAAGACCAGACTCTTGTGAGATGGGACCTGCGGTTTGTAGTCCTTATTCGAAAAGACTTGAAAGCCTAACCATTTGCGGATGTTATTTCAAAGGCAGCAATTTCTCCTGACTTATTTTAAGACCCTGAGTCTTGCGGGTACGGCCGGAGTCGAACTCACCACCTCCTGCGTAATGCGCCGATCAACTCGAAACTTCAACATCCCCTCCCGGGCAAACCCCGGGAATTTGAACTTTTTAAGATTGGAGCGTTCAAATTCCCGTCCCTCCGGCCCAAATATTGTTTAAATGCCCTACCCTATCGTCGGCTTTGTCTGTTTTACCCTACTAACGAACAATCGTTGTCAGCTCCTGTTGTTTTTAATAAAGACCTTTTGAAGACCTTTTTTTGTGAGCCAACCGCTCACAAATGCTATATTTCTTCCTTTAAGGTAATTCCCTTGAAATTGTTCTACTACCAAATTTTTTGAAAACTTGGGATAATGAACATTCATGATGCGTCAGCAGGCTCTTAAAATGGGGTATTTTTACTGGTTACGCGTTAAAATTCGAATCACCTTTATACAGAATTAGTCTTGGTTACTTGAAAGACAAAAAAAATTTTATTTTGAAAATAACGCTTCTTTTATTCACATAAGCAGTATTGCTTCATTTACGCCGTTTTCGACTGCCTGGTTGTGGGAATAGTGCCCTCTTTGGGTCAGTTCCGTGGTTAGCTTGAAGTCCTCGCCTTGCCAACATACACCCAGTACTATCAAACTTTTTTCTTCTTCAAATATGTTCTTTATAAGACTGTTCTTAGCAAATACTAAAAAAAAAAGTCGGGGGTCACCGTGCTCGTTTGAGAGAAAAGGAGCAGTTATGTCACTATTGGGCTTAGTTTGAGGGAAATGCGCACGTGCTCATGTGCGCGCGCTAATGACGCGAAAATCGTGCGCAGTAGGGATGCGCAATGCAATACTAAGGAATTACCTTAAACTCGTCCATCTCGTCCAAATACGTGTTTATGGCTGTCAGCGACTTCGGCGTCCGGAAAAAAAAAAAAATCTGACACTTCCGGTTCAATTTTCCACACCACACCCAGGCAAAGGTCAAATTCCCCACTCCCCGGGCACAGAAAATAGTCAAATGCTTGGGCTTTGCGCGGAGGATCTTGAAGTTTCGATTGGATCCGCGCATAATCAAATGAGCCACCGGAGCGCGGTTTTTCCTTCTAGCGATGAAGTCTATCGACGTAGAAAAGACGTCTTCTTATAAGGCTGGATGGGATTTACTGCTAAGCCAGTTTATAGCCCCGGCGGCTAAACGATGAAACGTACCGTTTGTCGTCCAGCAGCGTGGTTTTAGTGATCGGTTGTCACACCAAGAGTTATCGGAACTACACGCTCCATAAAGCGTACACTGGGTTGCCTGTGGTACGTGTTACACAAAAAGGGAAGGCACTGAATTGGGTGGTATTGAACTTCAGCGTTCCAATTAATTTTTTCAAGTGGAGGATCAGATTAGACTAACAAGAAGAGGAATTATGAAGCGGAAACAACACCTTCAGTCCTTTCATAGCGTGTGCAATAAACGTTTGGTTAGTGCAACTGCAAGACATCCTGGAAAAAGTCAGTCAGAGCAGTTTGCAGTTAGTTTTTTTGCAGACTATTTATTTAAAGAGTGGATTTTACTCAAGATCGTGTTTTGTTATCTTTAAACTGAATTTATTGCCAAAGCTTAAAAAACTAAAAGACCTCAAAATGGGACAGTACATTACAAAATAATTAAACGTGTGAACTTGTGAACCAAAGGGCCTCTGCTGGCTCGACATGTGGGTGACCCATCAAAAAGTCTTAATGACCCCACCAGAAAAAGACAAGCCAAAAGACAGATGAAGAAAAAAATAACATAGTTTTTATATATAACTCCGAATCGAATTCTCATCGAAAGATTAATGACAATCGATCTTAAAAACACAAAAATTTCTGCAGTCTATAACTTTTATGAATAAACGGAAAGGTCACGATGTTTTGTCAAAAGGAAAAAATTGATCACTTGTTAGGCAACCATAAAGGTGCACGTGATCACCTTGTGTCAAGTGAATGAAGTACGGTAAACACAGGCAGCCCAAGCTCGCTGTACGATTTATAGACTTTGTATGGGAAAATTTACTTTGAGCTTATAAACGCTAAAGTAAGCTGTAAATGTAGAAGTAAACTTCACTTGCATTTTTGCGATGTCGTTAGTTGTCATTCCTCCTCATAACAACTAACAACATAGCAAAAATTCGTAAACCACAAACCCGTCTAAAATGGACACAGTTTTACCTCCGATTGCACAGAAAAGACGAGGACAACTGTACGTAGAGGTAGTTGAGGTTTATTTCTACATTTACAGCTTACTTTAGCATTTATAAGTTTGTAGTATATTTTCCCATACAAAATCTATAAATCGTACACCGAGCTTGGGCTGCCTGTGCGGGAAAGACTGTTAATCGTTCGTCGTTTTAAGAGTAAAACAACGTACTTTTTAGGCAAGAAACCTCCGTCTTTGGTTTTTTAATTTTGTTGTAATATTTAACTGAATATTTACAATTCATCTGTCTGGTCAGGAAGCCTTCTCTGTCAGGTTTCTGAGAAACGTATCTATTTTGACTTCAGGGTGAACTATTTACACAATCGCGAAGTTGAGCGGCCATGTAATTGAAAATCTGAACATTCATGAGATACAAAAAACAGACTTGAGAATTATCACAAATCACAATGCTGACAAGGACAAAAGCAGAAGAAATGGTTAAATAATTATGAACTTTGTTACTATCTGAATGTTTTGGGGTTAGAGTAAAGGGATATATTGTCACGCAAATGATGCAATTAATTTTTCATGACACTCAAAATTCGCAAAAAGCGTGACTTTCATGTAAACAATCTTCGCACTAGCAAGTCGTACCTAAAATTGGATTAACCAGGTAGTTAAAGAAATATTGCTGGCTTCCCAAATAGACTTCATTTACACTACAATGACAAAATCATTTGTCAGAGAGAAAACATTCGTGTCTTCTCGCGTATCACATTTCAAGGCACGTATGCAAATTTGTTAACTCATTTTCACCGCGTCCCGATTTCCGCGAAATTTTTCTTCTTTCAAATATTAACAAAAATATTATTTCTCATCAAGCGTTGCATTTTTTTTGTTCAAATAACCGCTAAGAATAAAGATTTTTTAAACGATCTATCCGTAGATATTTTTTCATAATTTAACATTCTCTGTCAAAATTTGCTCAACAATCAAAACAAAAATAACAGCGCAGGCAACAAGTTACTCGCATTTACCTCTTCGTCGAATTCTAATGCTTAACACAGGAATTTTTAGTTATTGTGAAAATCTTTTTATATTCGTTAGCAATGATCCTTTCAAATTTCAGAGAAATAGACCGGTCCTCGAATATTTTACGATTTTTTTCAATGGATGTCAAAAGGCCAAGTGGATGTTATGCATAATCGGGCGATCAAAGTTGCGCGTGTGACCCGTTAAAAATATTTTTTCACAAAATGTTTCCGAATCGTTAAGTATCACCACAGATCTAGAAGACAAGAACATCATTCTAAAAGCTTATTCTACGCAAAAAGTATGTAAAAGTTTGGGAGAACTCGAAAAAGCATTTCTCGTTCTTCCAAACTTACACTCGTGTTTCTATAACTCGATAGAAACACGGTATATGTTTTCTATTTCTTAAACAAAAGCCAGACAACAGAGATCACAGATCCACTTAAGGTGTTCAATTCGTTCTCTGTCTTTGTTGAACCCATAAGTTACCAGAAAATTTTCCAATTGGTTTCAGTGTTCTACATAGCAGCACACTTGGTAAAATATTAGAAATACAGCTCACTTTGATTTTGGCTCGACGGGCGATAGTTGTTGTCGAAGTCCATTACTCCTCGCTTTTAAGATTCCAGATATTTATTTCTCACCGCCTGTGTTTATCCAATTGACGTTCCATTCTTGAGCTCCATAAGGGTATATTTTGTTTAAAGATGCA
>NC_090888.1:16043989-16076489 GCF_036669925.1 Montipora capricornis | reverse complement strand
CTGCGTTAATGTTGTTTTAGGCACAGAGCCTTAACAGGGTGTATTACTGAAGCTTCACATGTTTGCTACTCATTTCAAATAGAGAAAGATCAAAGATTGTGGGTTTAAAAAATATTCATCTTTTTTCTGCTAACAGACAAATTCAGCCACCATCATCTGCATATACCCTACTGCAACAGCTACTGCTTATGACAACCTGTTTTTTTCTTGCAACCCCTTGTTGATTACTCAGGTTAAGGTGAATAAAGATGTTGTTATGCTGTTGTTACAAAACTGTGTGTTAAATTCTATTCAACCCACTAATGAAGCCGAAAATGTGCTAATATTTCATAGGAAAATTAGGTTACTACTTCCTCTATAATGTGTCATTTAAATACCTTACTGATCACAAAGACCAGTTCAGAGTGTCAAGGTGCTCTGAAGACTTTTGCATATGGGATATTCATTAACAAGGTTGCAATGTTGTTTCAAGTCATGTTTGCTGGGATCACTGAAATACAATTGGGAATAGGAAACTCATGGAGAGCTCCTCTGAACATTGCTGTAATAGCCTAGATTGAAGGATTTTAGTTCCTTATTATTAATAAGGGTAGCATGTGTACACACAAGGACTGGTAAAGTCTGCACACGAGCCAAGGGGCCCATCAGGCTGAATCTAATCCTGGTTTCTATAGCATTAGTATGAAGCAACTAGGAGTATTTCTAATATCCCCTGGACGGTATGCTATTCCATCATAGGGTTACCCCCAACATTAACATTGCTGGTACATGTACTCATTTATACACCAGGGTGGAGAGAGGCACTGTGAGAGTAAAGTGTCTTACCAACACAATGCAATGACTCTGGCCAGGGCTCAAACATTGAGGCCACCGAAGCTCCCATACACAAGCCTATAAAATAATATTATCTTGTAGCTTTTGAGTTTTGTGTCTCATAACCATTATTAATACCTTTCATGCTATTTTCTGCTATTTTGTAGAAGTCTACATGGTTTGAAAAATTATTTGTGTCAAAAACTCAAATTGAACAGGTGCACTAAATTTGTTAATGCTGAAGAAAACATACTCAATGTCCTGTTTACTTGCATGTGTTTGACATTTTGCTTGTTTATGATGAACCTTGCCACAGCCCACTCCAAAAAAATTGTCCCATGCATTGTCAACAATTGTACCACTCTTAAGACAAGTGCAAACAAATTGGTCATTTTCACATGTCATTGCAACTTTTACATTTATTGACAACCCATGATGGTAGTAAAAGTATATTAATCAAAAAATTCATAAACCTATGCAAGTATTTTAGAAGCAAAGGCATGTTGAAGGCTGTTTAAAAAAACAGCAACATCCTTTATTTACCCTTTTTTGTAAAAGGCTAATGGCCAGTGCCCAGCAAATGTGTACAGCTCATAAATCCAAGTTCTTATTTCAAGAAGTAACAGCCTTTAGAATCAATTCAGTGTTCTCATGTGTAGGTGATATAAGGAGAATGTAAACAGTAGAGAAAAACTGTGAGAATGATCTTTCTTGAACTGTCAACTATAAAGAAGCAACAACAACACCTTTAACAGAGGATATGCATATAGATGACTGATCAGAAAACCTGGGGCCTATGTCAGTTACAAGGATGCATATTGGTAATCACCATCTTCAACATAATGCAAATCATTGCTCCTGCCCGGAAGTACCCTGTCTCCTTAAAGGGACAGCTGTTAAGCCATATACTGTGGCATTTGCGGTTGCCAGTAACTTGGTTGAGATCTCTATAAGAGGGTACACATCATACCAAAGGCACTTGATACTGAATGACTAAAATTCTCCATGGCACTTGCTAACCTGGCCTTGTTTTGCTGCTACTTTTTATCCATTTGTTTCATTTCAGAAACCATTTCCTTCTTTAAGGATATCTCCTCCTTTATGACAGCTAGGTGCTGCTGATGTGCTGATTTGCTTTTAGTTAACTTACCATCACGTTTCTCCGTTATGTGCTCAATAAGTTTCCTCCTGTTTATGGAAACTTGCTTTGAATGTGTGGCATCACCATGACCATGGTCTTTCTGATCAGGGGAGTCACTGCATGTACTGTATGGAGTCTCAGGGCGGCTGATTGATTCTAATTCTGAAGACCCTTCACTTACAGATGTGTTCAGATCATGAGCTACAATGGGGTGGCTTACAGATCTAGGATTAACATCTGGCATACCTGCAGTGATATCAATAACTTCAAAGTCTGCAGTGTCCACACCATGCTCCAGGCTTGTAGTTGCAGGACATCCACCCCATATGGTATTGCAAACATCGTAGAAAGTCGCCACAGTGCTTCCTCCTCAACTCTTCTTACCAGAGTCGACTGCTTTCTTGTCCTTTATTTTGCTCGTCACTCTTTCTCGTGTGAATAGGCTGAGACCATGAGGCAATCCATCTTGTTGTTCATACAAGGTGACGAAGTCTTTTCCGATATCTTCATACTTACTTTTAACGCTCTCCCATTCTAAACCTTCATAATCCTTTTGGGGAGAATATGCACGGACAACTCCTAGTAGACGTTCAACTTCGCCAACTGTCCAGCTCAAATTTGCCTCAGTGGCATCCGGCAGGTTAGTTTTGCAGTTGCAGGTTGCAGGTTGCAGGTTGAAATTTACTGTGACTGTTACATGAATAGCTAACCTTAGGCCTAATTAGGCCTAAAAACGTTCTTTAGGCCTCCTTAGGCCTAAAAACGTTTCTTTAGGCCTATTAGGCCTAAGGTTAGCTATTCATGTAACAGTCACAGTAAATTTCAACCTGCAACCTGCAACCTGCAAACCTGCAAAACTAACCTGCCGAGTGGCATCTGGATCTACTCTAGCCCTTCTTTTTTGGCGGCATTTTCACTTTGTCGAACGACGAAACAACACTGAGCTTGGTAACCATTCCATCACGAATGTTCCCGGAGTTGTCGTTGTGTGTAAACGGTCAGGAATCCGAATATCCTTTCAGTGTAAACGCTTACGAATCCGAATACTCTAAATTTGATGAATCCGGAATCATTAACGAATCCGGAACAATGTCCTCTAGTGTAAACCTAGTCTCAGTACAAAGGCGTATTTTATCATAAGATTTTTCAATTTGGGAGAACAATTGGTTGAAACAATGGTGATGGCAGCCTGTCTGAAACAACGACATATTTTTACGCAGATTCTTTACAAAAAATACACACGTACAGAAGTTGTTGAAATTTGTCAGTTAAATACCTTACCTTGAACAAAATGTAATGGATGTTTTATACTATCAAGAACGATCATTAATGCCCTGAAAGGCCATTACGGTCACGCTTTGTCACGCGTGACCAGTTGTTTTGAAATTTTGAACCGAGAATTCCAAATCTACGAGCCAGTTTTGAGCTTTGCTCTCGCGGGGATTCTGAATTCCCGTGGATATTTTTCTTTGATATACATAAAAAATATTTAGCTATGAAATTTCGTTTTATTGTAAGATAAAAGGTGTTTCAAAAGAGAAAGCTTTTTGAAGTGTTGGATGAATTAATGTTCAGTTATTGTACATTTTCCCGCAGTAACTTTCAGAAAAATATTCAAGATTCCATTCAAATCTCGGAAGCTCCAAAGAGGAATTCGAATGTTCATTGCGTCTTGGAGATACTCATGGTCACGCGTGACAGAGCTTGACGGAACAACGAACATGAAAATGAAAGTAAAAGAGTTGCACTCAAGCATCATCCACATCACCGCGATGCATCAGGAATTACGCGATATTAAATTATTGTGAAATGTTATACTTCTAGTAAACGAGACCATGGTAAAGTAATCTCCAAACAGATATAAATCTTTCCACAAAGCATGTTGTGACCGAAGCGAACTAAACAGTACTGAATTAATTAAGGGTGACCAAGGAGAGATCTTATCCCCCGAAAAGTGACTTATAAGTTACCTCCCGAGCTGGGTAAATAATTCCGCCTTTTTCTGCAATCATATTTGCAATAACAAGGAAATCTGTAATTTTAACTTACCAATACAAACTTGATACTACCACAGATCAAATCTAACTAGAACAGCGTAGCACAAATTGCCGGATACTCAGTGGATACTCGGCTTTATGGCTGAATCATTTAGTGCATGCATTAAATTAAATATAAGAACACAAACCTTCATCGAACTACAGCTTCTCGCGAAAAATCAACGTCCAAGGCCCTTTTGAGAGCTCTGTAAAATGTGGGATCAACGGGAACATTCAAGCCGCATCCAGACAGTGAGTGAATGACGTCAAAGGAGCTTTTCAGCTAGGGTAGGGTGAGAAGGCGGAAAGATTTTACAAAGCAAGGAAGTAGACCCTTTTGTGGCGGAGAAATTTCTATCTCGATGATCTTTACTTGCCTCATAGTATTTTCTTTCATTGTAAAGCGACATTGACAAGGAAGGATAAATCGTTAGGGATCGTCTCGATTCCTCCCCTCCTTTCTCTACTAAGGTATTTTCATATTTTGTGATCATTCTGTTGTAACACAAATAACCGGCCAAGATCACGCGATCGCGTGAACATAGCGTGAAAACAATTAACAAAATTTCATCAATGATCAGCAAGTACCGCAAGGATTTCAATGTTAAAGTAATTTTCTCTACATTCAAACTGTGCAACATTTTTAGTCCAAAGGATTTCATTGCGGATTCTCTCAAATCACGTGTTGTATACATATTTGCTTGTGCGAGCTGTGTTGCTCGCTAGTACGTTGGTAAAACCAATAGGCATTTCTACACTCGTGTAAATGAGCTTCTTTTCCGGGATAAAAATTCTCATATTTTCAAGCATCTTAGTTTTTACTCGTGGATATATCCACGAGTTTTGGTGAGGTTCTTTATGCAAATGTGTCACTGCTGCGTAACCGGAAGTTCGATCTGATTAGCCAATCCAGACGGAAAATCACAACACCGCTTAGAAAGCTGTGACTTCCTGTTCGCTTGGTTGTGCGCCGCCATTGCTGTTTGTGGCTTTTATACTTAAGTGTTTGAGCACCTTACGCTGCATTTAGATGCAAGAGACTGAATAATTAAAGAAATGGCGTCATTCGAAGGTGAAGCAAAAGATTCTGAACAAGTACACAATGGTTCAACATTAATTGTGCACCGCCTTTCACTCACGAACTCGTAGACTTTAATGCATGTCGAAATTGAATCGACAGACACATGGTGAGAAGACAGTCTCTGTCGATCCCCTAAGCTCACGGGGGATTAATAAATTCCATTTGGAAGGTGACTTCCATTTGGAGAGGGACATCGAAGCTATCAAAGTATACCAATTATGTTTATCAAGGCTATCACGAAGTTCAGAATCTGTAAGCTAATGAGTCATCAAAGCCACATGAATCCAACTTGAACAACATCACAGACATGAAAAACAGTGAGGCAACCAAGCAACCCATGCTTCCAGACACTAGTACTTGTGTGGCGGAACATAATGACGAACCGTCAAAAGACTCGGTCATTGATTATGTAAGGAAACTGATGAGGAATCCGTATCAATCTCCTGCGATAGACAGCAAGGGCTGCGGGGCAGAGAACCTTCCAGAATTCCTTTATACAAGAAGACGTCGAGGTTGTTTTATAAAGACAGGGTACATGTAATTAGAAGGTGTATTGTGCATTATTTAAAGAAGAACGAACCGAGCTTGTCTGAGTTGAGAAAGTGTTTATCTCTTGCTTTTGGAAAACAATATTATATTGCAGTAAGAATGTCTAAACCTAGACCGCAACTCAGACGTAACAAATCGTCGAGAGTAGGAGATTCTAATTTTCATTCATTTGTTGATTACCTGCAGTACTCCTAAACACAAAAAAGACTGGTCAGTTCTATTGTGTATTCAAGGTCAATCTGTTACTAAGCATTCAACAAAATTGAACCAACAAAATAATAGTTATTGTCTATCAAGAGAAAAGCTATTGATATCAGGAGACAATGAATCGAACACAGGACATGTTGCTCATGGAACAAGTACACACATAGTACTGAGAAGTCCTTCTATGGCACTGTTGCAGGCTCAATTAGCTGAGAAAAGATCAAAGGCACTAGAATGTACCTCAGATGGTTCATGCTTCTTTTCTTCTGTTGCACACCAGTTATATAGTTATCCTTCCTATCACATGAACATGCATGCTGCTGGAGTTGAATACATCAGAAACAACCGTCAAAGATTTATTGGACCCATTACAGAGCAATTGTGGGTGTGTTGTTGCAGCAACATACATGGTGTGATGCACTTATTGTGAAAGCAGTTTCCGATGCATTAAATGTTACAAATTATACGTATAAATGAATCTATTGAGGGGTGGGCAACAGTAACTGGTATCAGTCCTATAAGCAGACAGCATTATAATGACAATATTTCAGGTTATGAAATCAGCAGTGTTACCAATGTCAACAATTATTCAGAGGTAATAATCGATTAATTTTAACCATGGCAAAAAAATCATGTGAGTGTCAGTAATAATTTCTACAAAGCAGTGGCAAAAGGAGCTTATATGAGAGAATTTATCGAGCGAAAGAGACAAAATAAAGAGTTCAGGGAAAAGAAAAACAATGCAAAACGCCAAAAAAGATCTGAAAATATTGAAGCAGCAAGGGAATATGAAAAGAAAACATTTCATAAGGGTAAAGCTTCCAATCCAGAACATATCAGAGAACTAAACAGAACAGCACAGAACCATTTAAGGAAAGCTATGCAGAGATCTCAACTCTAAACCAAACTGAAATTTGTCAAGGTCAAGACTCTCTTAGACACGCCATGCCAAAAGTGATTCAGTCTTTTCAGGATAAGATAACACATGGCCCTGAATATATATGCACTTGCTGTGATCAGTTATGGTTCAGATCATCTGTCTCTAAGTGTAACAGTATCAAATATAGTGATAAATATCCGCAAGGTTTGTAGGAGGAATGTATAAATGGCAGAAAAAGTGTTAATAGTACTGAATGGATCTGCTCTACTTGCCTAAGCTGATGACATTAACAATATGACCTGGCACCAAAAATCAGACCTTACTCAAAAAGACCCCATCACCTGTGCTAGGAACTTTGAACACATGGTACCGCTCTTTACAAAGGATGTGTGAAAGAGTAATGTTATGCCTACTGGAGAAATAGTACACTTATTTTACACGGTTGAATTCCAGCAAAGGGGGTCACCTCACATACATGCCTTATTTTGGGTATCTGGTTGCATATGAGAGCCCCCGTGCTGTTACACAATTATCCAGCTCTTGCATGACACTGACTAATGCATAAAGAAAACTTCAGCCTGCCAATTTTTAAACAATCGTGGTAACTCTCATATCCACGAGTAACGACAGTGGCACTTTGATTCTAAAATTTGTCAGGATAATTGTGATGTTTCTTGCTTCAAAATTATTGATAATGCTACTTCTTTCTATCAACTCAAAATCAAGGAGAGCTTCCATATTGAGCAGTTGAAACCCGAACTCAACAAACAAGTTGATCATGTCAGTTAATTTAGCATTACACTTTTAAACTTTTACTTTTAAACTTTTCTTTCAATTTCACGCGTGTGACCAAAGCTAGTTAGGCTCATTAACACAAAGACAAAAGCATGATTTGTTGGCGGCCATTTTTGCATTCGGTCAATTGAGCGGTTGAAACTGGAATGTACTAAAACCAAGAACACTGGAACACCGGAACACCGGAACACCCCGGAAGAAACCCAAAACCTTCAATTTGGCTAACCCTAGGCCTAAAAACCAACTTAAGTCCTCGCTAGGCCTAGGGTTAGCCAAATTGAGGGTTTTGGGTTACTTCCAGGGTGTTCCGGTGTTCCGGTGTTCCTGGTTATAGTACATGCCAATGAAAACCGGAACTCAACAAACAAGTTGATCATGCCAGTTTAGCATTACACTTTTAAACTTTTACCGTTATGTCAGTTGTGTTCTCCATAATATTGTTGATTCGTTTGAATTTTACCTACTTGTAACGAACATTTAATCTACAAAGAATCGTTGTATTGATAGATATGTTTCAATGATAGCGTGATACTTAATCTGTGTACTATGGGAAATGACGTTTAGTTTGATCTGTAATAAGATAGGATTTGTATTGAGAGAGAATGAGAGTTTAGTAGTTTTTCAGTACACGTTGAGCAATTAATTTATTAGTTTTGGCTTTCCTGTTTATGGCTATCCCATCTGTCTGTTAGTTCAAGGTTTACTTTGGAATCTCGCCACAAAGTAAGTCAATTCATCCTGGGTTTATTGCTCGTTTATAAGTCTGTGATCGAAGTTGCTAATGCCTCAAACTCTGCGTCATGGTATAAGGAAAATATCCGCTCGCACTACAAGTTTAATCTGACTATAGCCTATCTAAACGTCAATGCACTTGTAAACAAAGTCGATGAAGTCAAATCCATCCTAGACGAATGCTCATTTGACATTCTGTTCCTCGCTGAAACGAAATTAAACAGTACTATCGGTAATCTTCTTCTAGATCACCCTAATTACCGGATTATACGGAAGGATAGGACAAGAAATGGGGGAGGAATTATGGCATATGTGAGATCTAACATAACAGTGGTAAGACGACGCAAGTTTGAACCGGCTAATATCGAATCCCTGTCCCTTGATGTAAAGGGAAATAATGGTGTTTATTTAATGATCTGTGCATGTTATCGTTCACCAAGTAAATGTAAACCTGCAGTCTTCCTAACCTCACTGGCCACTACTCTCGAGCTGATGTACAATTCAAGACGGGAGATCGTCGTGATTGGTGACCTAAACTTCGATCTGTTTTCAGATCACATTGACATCAAGAAATTTAAGGAATTGTGTGATCAGTTCCAGTTGACAAATTCAATCGAAACGCCTACTAGAGTTACCGAATCTACAGCGACCTTACTTGATCTTATTCTCTCCAGCCATCCTGACCATTATGCAAAATGCGGCTCACTTCACTTGGGCCTTAGCGACCGCATGATTTGATATACACTGTAAGAAAACAGAGACTTCCGAAACCTCCCCCAAAGCAAATTTACTATTGAAGTATGAAAAATTTTGATGCTGAATTATTCATCCGTGATCTTAAGAATGTCCCGTGGGAAAGTCCATATATATTTGAGAATGTTGACGATATCTGGTCCCACTGGAAAGGCCTGTATAACGAAGTGCTTGATTCACATGCGCCTATTAAGAGGATTCGTGTACGGGGAGACCAATTGCCGTGGATCACACCTGAGATAAAGCTTCATATCTCTCGTCGTTGCCAACTGTATAGAGCTTTTCGTAAAAACCCTTCGGTTGAAAACTGGGACGCCTTCAAGAGACAAAGGAACAAGGTTACCTCGCTGAAGCGTAAAGCTCTACGCGGCTACTTTGTTAGCGCAAAGTCTAATAAATCTAGCTCAAGGGAATTAAGGAAAAAACTGAAGCCTCTCTTACCAAACACTCGTGGGTCGTACTTGGGCAAAATAACTCTCATTGAAAATGGTCAAGTTTATAATAAACCCCAAGAAGTGGCTGAAATATTTAACAACTATTTCGCCGAGTCAGGACTAAACCATTCTTTGGCTCTCACTGAATCTGAGTTCGACAAACATTCCAGTGTTAACCTAATCAATGAAATGGCTGATGATCAGGATCAAGAGTTTTCCTTTAATTTCCAGCCTGTCACTGCTAAATATGTGTTGGACCTGCTACTAGATCTAAACGGATCCAAGGCAACTGGCGTGGACGGTATTCCCCCGAGGCTCCTGAAAGCGTCTGCTCCTGCTCTGGCGACCCCCTTGCCTCGTTTGTTAAATTATTGTCTCGAACAATCTTGTTGGGTTAGCGAGTGGAAATCTAGCAACATCAGTCCAGTTTTTAAAAAGGGATGTGAAGTTACCAAAGTTAATTATCTTCCCATCTCAATTCTACCCTGTGTATCTAAGATTTTTGAACGAATTATGTATAATCAACTGTATAACTACTTTGTTTCACGCCGTCTTCTCTCCGACAGCCTGTCTGGCTTCTTAAAGGGGCATTCTTGTTGCAAGGCACTGCTGAAGATCACAGAGGACTGGAGAGAAGCATTAGATGAGAGACAAACAGTCTCTGCGGCGTCTATAGATCTGAGTAAGGCGTTTGACACTATATGCCACTGCCTCCTGATAAGAAAGTTAGCGGCATATGGGCTTCAGGACCACTCCATTCAACTGATTCGCTCTTACCTCATTAATCGTAAGCAACGAGTCAAGATAGAGAACGCTTATTCCAACTGGGGTGTAGTCCAATGTGGAGTCCCGCAAGGATCTCTTCTGGGACCGCTTTTGTTTAATATATATTAATGACATAACCCGTATTACCAAGAATATGGAATTGAGGCTCTACGCAGATGACACAACCGGTTATGCTGCTAGTAACTCACCCGCGACCTTGGAATTCTACATCAATAGTGACCTGGCGAGATTATCACATTGGCTTGAAGATAACTACCTCACCATTAATGCCACTAAGACGCAGGCTATGATTGTTGGCAAATCCAACTATAATTATGAGCTCACTTTAAAGTCAAATAATATTCTGACTATCGATGAACTTAAGTTGCTGGGAGTGACGATTGACAATAAGCTCACCTTTTCTTCACATATTAAATTGGTTCTTAGTAAAATTCATGCAAAGATAGCCGCCTTGCGCAGAATCAGGAATTTTATTGATAGTGACACTGCGGTTAAACTATATAAGTCGTACATTCTACCTCATTTTGACTATTGTAGTCCTCTTCTAATAGGAATTAATCAACCTTTATCTGATAAGTTAGAAAATGCCAATTATTACGTACTTAGAACTCTCTTCAATCTACCTAAGTCTATTAGTTACGAGCAGATCTTGTTGCAGTATAATTTAGATTCCATTAAGCATAGGCGCCTGGTCCAAGCTCTGACACTTGTGTGCAAAAGCTATCCCAATTATATAAGTAATATGTTTAGAATCAAAAACTGTGTTTACAATCTTCGCGGCAATGGTAGCAGACTCGATCAGCCGGCCCCCAATACTGGTTTCAAACACAAATCTTTTTCGTATATTGCATGCCGCCTCTGGAACAAGATACCTTTGCATGTTAGGGAGGCCCCAAATCTTAAGAATTTTATGGCCAAACTAAAGAAACTTAAGTTGAGCCAGGACGAGTGTCGTTGTAATTTCTGCTCTAATTAGATGCTATTATAAATTTATAGTATGGATAGGTATTTTTATTATAGATTCTTAGTCTAATATTTTCTTAATCTATATACTAATGTAGATACACGTACATTTTTGTAACGAGTCTTTTTTAGGCTCATCAATGTCACGTGTTGAAATAAAGTTTTTCAGTTTTTTTTCAGTTCAGTTGTTTCTGTTAGAATTCTGTCAGAGAGATTATACAATCGGTCGCTTGTGAGATTACATTGACCGCGTGGGTCACTCGACTTTGATTTTGCTGATTAGCATAGTTATTTGTTTCGTTTGTTTTCTTTCAATTGACCTGATAAATCTTTTGTGTGTAAATAGGCGTTACTAAACACAGGAACGGAACGGAACGGAATGGAACGGAATATACCGGAATAAACCGGAATATGCCGGAATGAGGCGGAATGACTCTGGAATAAAACCGAATGACACCGGAATGAGACGGAATAAACAAGAATGGTACCGGAATATGCCAGAACGAGGCGGAATGACACCGGAATGAGGCGGAATGAACCAGAAGGACACCAGAATCAAGCTGATTAGCATGGACCGGGATGACAAGGAACAAAAAGTAATTTTATCATTCCAGACTGGGAATGAATAATTGTTGCAGAATAGAGAGACTAACAAAAAAACAGTTTACATTAAAAGGGGAAGTAACAACGCTTGCCGAACGAGTCACGATATGTTCTCACAATCGTTCATGTAAATACATTATCAACGATCGATCTTTTTTCTGTGCTTCTGATTTCTATCTTCAAACAAGGAAACACTGCGTTCAGGTTCGATGGCATTATTGACAACAATCGGGTAGAGAAAAAGAGGCTTACGGCCATTTGCGCGAATCTATCCCCATATATCTCCCTCACGTGAGGGTCGTGGGAAGTAGGCAAGCAGCAACGGTAATTAGTTTGTGGTTCGCTGAGCTTGATTGTGATTGGTCAATACACAATTGACCTGTCAGAATGAAATAAAAATGTTCATGTGTTGTCTGACTCGCACAGTGAAAGTCGCCTCCGAGATCATGCCATTGACAAAAACAATTAGTCTAGAATAACATTCTGTTTCTCTTGCTACTGTACTTGACACGACGGATATACCTGTCAAATTTTTCTTGTGATCGAAGTGTTCCAAATGTGACAAAAGGCAAAAACACATACAATTTCCTTAGGAAATCACGTGACACAATAAAAGCTGACCGAAACAACCGAAAATCTGTTGGCGTTAACTAAAACACCAAATTTTGGCATTTTCAGGTTCATTCCGGTATATTCCGCTTTATTTGGGTGACATTCCAGCTCGTTCCAGTATATTCCGGTACCATTCTTGTTCATTCCGTCTCATTCCGGTGTTATTCCGCCTCATTCCGGCATATTCCGGTTTATTCCGGTATATTCTGTTTCGTTCCT
Organism: Montipora capricornis; assembly: GCF_036669925.1. Lineage (NCBI taxonomy): Eukaryota > Metazoa > Cnidaria > Anthozoa > Scleractinia > Acroporidae > Montipora > Montipora capricornis. The sequence continues at coordinate 16,063,888 of NC_090888.1, read as the reverse complement.
GTGTTTAGTAACGCCCATTTCTGCAATCAGCTGTTATTGCAATCATATGTATAATAACAAGGACATCTGTAAAACGTGCGGCAATATTACCACAGATCAAATCTAACTAGCTAAAAACAGCATAGCACAAATTGCCGGATACTCAGCTTTATGGCTGATTCATTTAGATTATACGTTAAATTAAATATAAGTACACAAACCTTCATGAAGCTACAACTTCCAGAGCCTCTCACGAAAAATCAACGTTCAAGCTCCTTTTGCGAGCTGACTTTAAAAAGGGTGGAATCAACGGGAAGATCAAACAGTGGGTGGATGACGTCAAAGTAGAAGCTTTTCAGCTAGGGTAGGTGAGAAGGCGGAAAGATTTTGCAAAGTAATGGAGTAGACCTTTTTCGTGACGGAAAAGTTTCTATCTCGATGATCTTTACTTGTCTCATAGCATTTTCATTCATTGTAAAGCGATATTGGCAAGGAAGGCTAAATCGTTATGGATCGCCTCCATTCCTCCCCTCCCATCTCTACTAAGGTATTTTGATATTTTGTGATCATTCTGTTGTGACACAAATAACCGGCCATGATCACGCGATCACGTGAACATAGCGTGTAAACAATTAACAAGTGACAAAAAATGACGAGTGAACTTACTAGATCCTGTCATCCTTCTTATGCGCCGATCAACTGGAAACTTCAATATCCCCCCACCCCGGGTAAACACCAGGAATTTGAACTTTTGAAGATTGGATCGTTCAAATTCCCGCCCCTCGGGCCAAAATGGTGTTCAAATGCCTCACCCTATCGTCGGATTTTGTCTGTAATACCCTACTAAAGAACAATCGTTGTCGGCTCCAGTCGTCTTTAATGAAGACCTTTTGAAGACCTTTTTTGTAAGCCAAACGCTCACAAATGCTACATCTTTTCCTTTAAACTCTTCCATCTCGTCCAAACACGAGTTTTATAGCTGTTAGCGACTTCGGCGTCCGAAAAAAAAATCATTTGAAACCTGACACTTCTGGTTCAGTTTTCCCCACCCCACGCAGGCAAAGGTCAAATTCCCCACTCCCCGGGCCCAGAAGATAGTCAAATGCCCGGGGTTTGTTCGGGGGGAGGGGGTGAGGATATTGAAGTTTCGATTTGATCGGCGTTTGACCAGGCTGGCCCGGTTTCCGACATCTCGCCTCACATCTAAACTCCTCTGTAAAGATTTCGATGTGTTCATAGGTCGGGCAAGCTCGGTTGCCGAGATCTCGGTTTTTTTTCCGTGACCTGGATCTCGGAAGTACGCCGGCTGGAAATTTTGCCATATGTACACTTCATCCCGATTACGGGGGAGGAAAATAATCAATGCATTTTCGAGACAGAACGGATGTAACCGAGTTTTCACTTCTTTTTTCTTCGATAATGGCCATTTTTCTACTGGAGGCGCATAATCCGCCCAGACGAATTATGCGTCTGTAGTAGAAAAACGGCCAGTGAAGCTTGGAATAGTTTCATTTGATAGTTAACGTAAAGTCAAAAGAAATTTGAGGGTGCTTAAACTCTGAAAGAAAATCGAGAAATTCTCGCCAGGCTTGTTCGTTGGATTCACGCCTAAAGTGTCGCGTCACCAATTTTTCCAATTTTTTATCTCGGAAAGCGGGCTGATAGTCGCCATATGAAGAGAAACCAATTTCATCTCGGTAATAACCGAGCCAGCCCGGTCAACCGGGATCATGCTATCTCAACCGGTGATAATCTGGTGATATTCTCTACTTCCTCTGATTTACACACTGGCGCTGTGAAAAGACAGTTGGCCGTTTTTATACCTGACGCATAAATCGTCTGGGAGGATAATGCTCTTATCGCATTATCGCTCTTATCGTATTATCCCCCCAGACGATTTATGCGTCTCTCGGGTTATTCGACTAGTGTTAAGACGGGACGAACTATAAAGGACGCATAATCCGTCTGGGGCGAACTTGGGAAAACATTTTTTCTGCGTCTGTAAAGCGAGCACAAGACGCATTATCCGTCTGGATGATTACTACAGTTCCGTTGTGCGTCGTTCAAGACGCAAAAAGAAAGATATTCCGTCTAGACAGATATTGCGTCGCTCGTCAAGACTTGCAAGAACGCCTTGCAAGAACGACAGTCAAGTGCTAATTCCATTCAAGTTGTACACGGTGTTTCTAGAGGTGGCCAATCTTGTTAACCTACGTCCAATCGGCCGGATTCCAAACGACCCTGATGACGGCAAGTACATGACCTAATGATATTTCCCTTGGACAAGAGTCATCTGACGTACCACCCAAGGGCCATTCAAATTAAGAAACGCAAAATCCGCACCGCAGAGTGGAGTTTGTCTAGAGAATCGTTAGTCCAGTTCCGAGACTCCCTCTTATCCCGGTTCCAGGCCCATTTTCAGGGCGGGCTAAGAGGGAATCCCGGAACAGGACTAGAGAATCGTTGATTCATTCTGGAAACGTTGGAGTGGAGACGTTTTTCCATCAGTAGTACCGAGGAAGCAGTGGCAAGTTGAACGACAAAATTTGAAAGTCAACGACACGGTTACAGTAGTTATTGGGATGATAATGTTGTTCGACGCAAGTGCGTGGTGCTTAGTCAAACTTCATGAATTTGAATCTCAGGCCCAGGGCCAGACGGTCGAGTACACAATGCCAAAGTTAAGAGGACGACTGTAGATGACGTCGACTGGCATCTACAGTTGTCCTGTCGTTAAAGTTGCGGTCATTTGCCCTGTGGGAGATGAGTGTAGAGGCAATATACAAGTACAGTTTTAAAGAGACGGTGTTTAGGATGAAGACTACGCCCTCATCGGAGGGGAGAGTGTTTTGTTAGAAAATAGAACGATAATTAGATTCTTTTAATTGATTCCTTGATTGACCTTTGATTACCTTAAATGAAATAATTGTATAGATTTCAAGTGTAGGTTATAGACGAAAAGTAGACTGAAGACTCAAGTGATACTCGCACTTTAACTGGGCAATTTAAGAAACTGTCTCTTTCTATGGACAAGCGAAAAATTCAGGTAGCTTCGACGGGATTCGAACCTATGAAGCTCTGCGATGCCAGTGCCGTGCTCCACAAACTGAGCTATGTAGCCACTCAGTTGGAAGTAGGTCAAAGGACTTGATAAATGAAATAATTGAATCAAAATAACTGAATGTTGAACCACCTCAATTTCCTTGATGTTCTGCTTAAAGAAAGGGTTCCACGCACATGCAACATGCATATCTTTAACATCCGATGGTTTAGGATACGACGCAGCAGCCCAAGAGTAGAGTGAGTCCGGCCAAGGCTACGGAAAAAAAAAGAAGTGCTAATTAAATGAAATTGTCTGGTATACGAGTTGATCTATTACTGACTTCCTTTGTGAAGAGATCCCGAATTGATTGTGGTTTCAAGCCATAAAATACTTTAAATATTAGCAAAAAGATGCGCCTTTCATAGAGATAATCGATTGGAAGCCACTTAAATTCTTTCAGAATAGTTTTATCACTTTCGATTGGTTGTACTTTGTTTATAAGGCGACACGACAACTTCAATGATTGTAGAAGAGAGGTAGAACAATTACCCCAAACTGAGATAGCATAGGTCACACAGGGAAATAACAGCTTTCAAATAAATGTCCTGCGAGACATATTTGGGCAAATGCTTCATTCTTCTCAGGGCACCCACTTGTTTGGAGTAGCTGTTTTTAACCTTCTCAATCTGACTAGACCGAGAGAGATTGTTGTCAATGGTAACACCAAGACAGGTAGCAGAAGTTACAATTTTAATAAAACAAGAGCCGAATCGTATGGGCTGGATAGGGCCAATAAAAGGAGTTTTCCTCAAAATCATGTTTTAGAAGGATGAATAATAAGCTTGTTCCTCAAAGACATACTTCACAATGAGATCTGATCCACCACAGAATTTAAATTGGAGATAACATGTTCAACATTAAGGCCTATACGATATATAGTAGTATCATCAGCATACATAAAAACATTTCCTGTAGACACAAAATCGGGAAGGTCATTTACATATATAGTATATAGTCTTGGGCCTAAAAGAGAACACTGTGGTACGCCATATTCAATAGGGAGAATAGAGGAATAAATGCCATTCAGCTCCGGGACTTGTTGTCTATTTGTAAGGTAGCTCATCAGCCAAATATGGAGATTTCCAGAAATACCAACTGCATGGAGTTTCATTGATAAAAAATTGTGTGAAACAGTATCAAAAGCTTTCGGAAAATCAATGAATATAGCTCCCACCGTCAGTCCACTATCAATAGCTGTTTTCCATCTTTCCGTCATTGTAAATAGCATACCTTCCATTGAGTGTCCTTTGGTAAAACCCCACTGACAATTTGATATCAGATTACATTGCCGAAGGTGGTCGTCGATGTTGATACAGATCTGTCTCTTGAGTAGTTTTCCTGATATACCAAGCAGAGAAACAGGTCTTTCAATAAACACATCAGTCCGTTGAAGTGCGAGGATCACTTTTATGGAAGTGTAGCCGTTTGCAGATGCACTGTTATGAGAAAGGAATCACTTTTTCCTCAGTTTCAGCAAGACCCGGAGGGTTGGTCCGGCCATGCTTCGATCCCGCGACTTCCCGCACGGTAGACGGCCTACCGGACAGGGAACCCAGTGTTTGCCACATACATGAAAAGTCAATATTTTTCATGCTATTAATAATAACCGTGATAACTATTGGAATAAAGTCTAAAGCTGTGTGGTCGAACGCAAATGGAAAACTGCTAATCAAATCAAATAGACCATTTCCAAGTCCATGTCTGCCTCCTCTTCAAAGCGAGTCTAAGTGCGAAGTTTTTCTTATGAAAATTAGTTTTCATTCATATGCCATCAGAACTAAATACCATCACGAAAACAACGCACTTAGACTCGCTTTGAAGAGAAGGTAGACATGAACTCAGGAATGAACTATTAAATTAATTGAACCAGATGAAATGGAATTAAATGTTGGCTTCAGTTTATGAAGGGAAAAATGAAGTACTTGGCAAAAAAAAGCTAGTAGAGTAGAGAACCGGCAAACTCAACCCACATATGAGGCCAGAATCCGACGGAAAATCAGTTCCGGAATCAAAACCACTTTACCAGTCCTGGTAGCACAAACTAGGGCCGGCGTCTCACCGTCGAGAGCTGGACGTCCTACTTTTGGCTGTGAAAAGCCCTGGGAACGAGGTTGCTGTTGGCAACTAAACATTACCATTATGCTTTGTTAAATCTTCAATCTCTGATTTTGACAGAGCTGGTGTTGTGATTCTGCTGTCCTGGCTTTCGCTTTCCATTTTGCGATGCTGGTAGGTTTCACTTCTGGCCTTAGTTGAGCAGGGATGGATAACACTGTCCACTGGATAAATAACCATTTATTGAATGACTAAATTGCCCTTGATAGGTGAGAGCACAAAATGCGGAACTTACTCCATGGAGTACCCCTATGGAGCACCTAAAATGGAGTACCTCTAAAAATCATGTATGGGTCACGCTTGTTACTTTATCAACACGAGTGAGGCATTTAGATATACGTACCTTTATTTATTTCGAGCTTTTCAGCTTACAGTTCGATGCAGTTCACGAATTGGCCGCCATCTTGAACTTTAAGGTAGGTGAATGATGTATGGGGCACATTTTGTCGCAGGTATGACACTGCTCCAGTGACGATAGTAGCTGGTATGTGAAGTACCTGTAGTATTGTGTAGTTCGTGTAGTATATTTGTAGTATGCGCAGTAGCTGAAGCATTTGCGTGTAGTAGCTATAGAATGTGTCGTAGTTGAGTAGCTGTAGTAATCTGTAGCATGTGTAGTGGCTGTGGTAGCTGAAGTATGGGTAGAGGGGAGATACTGCAACCGGGGGTCCTTATCCCCCCTCCCACCCCACCCCACCCCACTTTTGAAAAGAGGAATTTTCTTTTTAAAGGACTTTGCTATAGGCATATGATTATTACCAGTTTTACAATGTATGAGATTCTGTTGTGGTTTAATGTATAGTGAATTAATAAATTCACTTACGCCAACTCTCCGGTATACACGTAAAATATATAAACGAAACCAGTCAATGATATACCAAACAGATCGTAGCGCGAGCGTCGCCTTCCTATTTCCTTGAAGCAAGCTAGCATTACAACTTTCCCAAAACAAAAACCTGTCACGGAGGCAAACAAGCACTAAAGATCTCAGTATATCGCTAACGCTTATTCTTTCCAAAATGGCCGAAGAAATAGTTGTTAAAAGATTGTGAAACCATCTATTCTGCAAAGAGTTAACTCATAACAGTAAGAGACTGTTCCAAACTCCTCTACCACTTATGCCTTAATCAGCAAGAGACAACATTTTCCCAACTCTACTAACGGTAACGGCAACTTGGCTAGAATTGCACTACTTGCTTATCGCCAGGTACTTGACTATAATGATTATCACCTTGTGGTTCAAAAGCTTCAATCTCTTGACTTAACAGACTGGGTATTGGCCTGGAATATCGACTTCTTAACCAACCGCCAACAAAGAGTCAGGTTATATGGCGTTTTCTCTGATTGGGCTCCCGTCCCCGCTGGTGCATGTTCCCCAGGGAACTAAATTGGGGCTGTGGCTCTATATTCGTATGATTAACAGTCTTGCTAATGATGGCGTTAGTCTTTGGAAATATGTCGACAATCTTACAGTTGCCGAAATTGTACCTAAAAGTATGGCTAGCTCTAGTGCAACTTGCCATGGACGATCAGTATTCTCCGAACAATCCAATGTACACTCAATGTAGACAAATGTAACGAAATGCGCATCTATTTTTCTATAACTCTAAGGCGAATTACCGTGAGTCCTCTCATTGCAGGTACAAAGAAAGGTCACAAACCAAAAGTCACAGGTCATTGTTTTACCGACACAGAAAGAATCCTAAACATTCATTAAAGCTATCCTAAGGCCTAATTAGGCCTAAAGTTTGGCCTTAAGTTAGGATTCTTTCTGTATTGGAAAAACAATGACGTGTGACCTGTGTTTTGCATGTCCTCTCATGATAAATAGCAGAGAACTTGAACTGGTTCCCCAAGTAAAAATCCTAGGTATAATCATATCCAGCGACTTGAAATGGAACTGTGACGTATTTTTTGTGACAGCTTAAACGAGCCAAGTTTTCGACTTTTGATATGGTCAGATTTTATTGTACTTGCATTCGTAATGTCGTGAGTGTGTAATGCGCATTACCTCTTTTTTTTTTTTTGCCGTCGTATCTCAGTGACGACATTCAACGAATCCAAAAGCGAGCATAATGTCTAATGTCTATTATTAAGGACTGAACTACCGATCTCAGATTTCCAGCATTTTCATTGGCTCGCCGGATACAGGCTATCGGCTCATATACCTGCTGTACCTAATATGGTCAAGGAACGCGTCAGCAATAAAGCGATCTCAAACCGTTTTTTCAGCTGTAAGAAAAAAATGGCCGACAAAAGCCGTTTTGGACGGGAATTGACCGATGCTTACCCCTGAAAACACCATGGAGTTTCTAATACAACAATTATTCTACTCGGGCTTGCTGGATATAAAGTGATTATAACCAACTCGGTGCCACGCGCCTCGTTGGTTATCTCACTTCTTATCCAGCAATGGAAAAAGTGTAGTCAGGAGATATTATAAGTTCTATGGAAAAAGGTTTGCCACTGACTTTTGATATTTTTCAACAGACGTTTCGGCTAATACTTGAGGCTTCATCAGTGATATAAAAGCAAAGTTCGTTGTCATACGCATAAAGTAACGTAGCGCGAAGCTTGCGCCTGTGACCATGTAATTCATGCTCGCGCAATGCCTTTGTAGGCCTCTGGGACTACAATACAATCGTTCCCAGCGTTCGGGTCCAAAGTAGAGTGCCAGCCTTCGATGAAACGTCGTTCGTGGTAATTGGCTTCGAACCAACGACCTTGACATTTTCAAAGTTCATGTCGTGGTTGAAATGGTGGACATGGCTTGCAACTTTGGAGTTTTGGTCAAAAGCTACCACTGCCTTTTTGTGCTCTGTTTGTCCATAGTACACAAAATTACACTGTGTGCAACTGATTTTGTACACTATGCCTGATTTATGGCGGTCAGAATTAACAGTCAGAGGAAAACATCTTTCCATAGATTTTATCCAGTGCTCCCGAGTAGAATAATTGTTAATTATCCATTCCCCAGACATATCATAATAGGGAGCTGAAGCAACGTACGACGACGGCGATGGCAACGAGAACGTCATCTCAAAATACAAATATTCACTTTATTGAAATCACTTCATGACTATTTCAACCTTTTTAATACGGCAAAGGCGTGGTAGTTCCGCAAAAATGACACTGGTCGGAACGGCGCTTAATTTAGGAGAGAAAATGAAAATTTATTCTCAAGTGCTGACGTTCGTCATAAAACCTCAATTTTGGCTATTTCACGTTGTTGTTTGCAGACGACGGCAAAGCTATTGTTTTTGCTCACTAAATATGCAAATTTGTGACGTTCTCGTTGTCATCGCCGTTGTCGTTGCATACAATGATTACAGCAAATTGGAATCCTCTAATCTAAGATCTCTCGCACACTGCAGACAAGTGTTATGTGAGGAACTCTTTGCTGATATCATCAAGAATCCAAGGCACAAATTAAGTTATTCATCCTTCCGAACTTTCAACGTTGATACTTGATACTGTTTAAGGAACAAAAGACTTTTTTATTGAACCACGTTATACATTGTAAAACTGAACGTATTAAAAATCATTTATTATCTCATCTATTAACCCACAGCGGTATGAAGTGTTCCTCTTTTTTTAAATTTTAGGACGTTTGTGTGATATAGTTACCAGTGTTACATATGTATATAATATTTAATAGTTCTTACCAATGTAAATCAGTCTTAAGACTGCAATTATTATTATTATTATTATTATGATTATGATTATTATTATCATTATTATCATGATCATGATCATGATCATTATCATTATCATTATTATTATTATCATCATTATACACAGCGAATCTCCCGTTTTCCCGTGTGGATTACCAAATCTACTTGATAAAGGTAATTTTTTTTATCAATTCTCTACAAAACCCAATGATTGAACTTCATTTTTTTTTAAAAATCCAAAATCATTCAGTTTCTAAGGCTTACGTCATGGTTGCCGGTCCCTGGCTGGCTTCAATCGTATGAATCTTGGTACTACAGCTACTATGCCCCAGGACAAAATATATCCCCACACATCACGAAGTTACCTTAAATTTCAAAAATGGTGGCGGTGAACTGCATCAACTGTAACAATCGGAGAGCAGAAAAGCTCGAAAGAAAATAAAGGTATGTACATCTAAATGCCTCACCATGTCGATAAAGTATTTAATGTGACCAATAAATAATTTTTAAGATACTCCAGGTACTCCATAGGGGTACTCCTTGGAGTAAGGCTCCGCGTTTTGTCCTCTCCCTTCGATAGTGATTATAAAAATTAGGAATTAGGAAACTATTCGGGTTGTAAAACGGAGTATGCACTTCACCCCATGGTCAGTTGTTCAAAACCTCGTTAACAATAATTATTAAAAACTAGATTATTGAATAATGCAATTCTAGTGTTTGATTGACTTGGCCATCATGGTATATGGGCTATTACACCATGCTCTACAAATGACATTTACTGCATGCATCAGTTTTCTTGTTCTTACAAAATATAGTTTTATCCATAATTTGTGAGCGCTTTAAATAAACAATCATTCCACTTGTGCTTGCTGGATCCATATTATTATTGCCAACTCGGCGCTATGCGCTTCGTTGGCTATCTATCATCTTATACCCAACGCATCCTCGTGGAATAATCAAATCAAGTCAAATCAGTTTTAAAGACTGAATTACAGGCAGGGTCAGCAACTAATATTCTAACAAGTACAAAGTCAAGATATAATAAATATTACAATAATTAATTATAATTATAAACATAAATTTTTCACATATTAGTACCTCTAATGTGGGAGGTTATTAGCACACTTACAAGTAACAAATTGACTAAAACGCTCGATATTATATGGCTCAACTGTTAAATTTCCGAACTCGGATATTGCGTTTCTACGTAGCTTTCTGGTTGCTTCAATCAATCTCGGTTATCAGCTCATATACCGTATGACGAACTGATTGCCTCAAGTGTTGCCGAGCGAGAAACTGGTTGGCTTTAAAAGCTTCTATGTGTCCAAGCGTTACGAATTTAATGAAAATTTAATGACACAATTATTCCATTCGCGCTCGTTGGATAGGAGTGGTAATAGCCAACTGGGCGCTATGCGCCTCGTTGCCTATTCAATAGGGAGCTTTAGCAACGACAACAGCAACGGCAACAAGAACGTCGTTGTTAAATGTGAATCGCTTCGCAACTATTCCAAACAATTTAACGTGCCAAAGGTGTGGCAAACCCTCAAGAACGAAACGGGTATGAACGGCGCTCAGTTTAGGAGAGAAAATGAGAATTTATCCTCAAGCACCGACGTTTTCCCTAAAACCTCAAATTTGGTCATTTTACCTTGTTATTTTGCTGACGACGGCAAAGAAATCGACAGAAATGAAAAGATGCACGTGTAGAGCGTGCAACGCCATCATTTTGCCCACCAAATATGCAAATTTGTGACGTTCTCGTTGCCGTCGCCGTTATCGTTGCTAAAGCTTTCTACCATCTCATATCCAACGCGAGCTCCTGAAGTAATTGTTAACTAATCCGACCGACCTGTAAAATTTGCTTGTCAAAAAACTCCTCTTTGGAACGTAAGACGTTCATCAAATACTTAGGCGTGCTTATCGATGAAAATCTTTGATGGAGTTACGTGCTCATATTGCATCAAAAATAAGTAAATCAATCGGTATTATTTCTAAGATAAGTCATTTTGTACCGCTGAGTCCGCTACACCATATCTATACAGGTCACTCATTTTCAACCATACTTATTGTATGGTATAGTAGCGTAGTATAGTAATCCTTCAAAAACGAGCTCTTCGCCTAATGTATTTTGGTCATTACAAATCTCATGCAATACCTTTCTTCATTTCTTCTCGTCTTCTTCCTCTAGATATGCTCTATTTTAAATCTGTGGCTATGATGATGCACGATGTATCAAACAACTTGACACCTCCTAATATCTTAAACCTATTATTGCGATTTTGTTTGAAATCATTTAGCTCCTTCTAGATATAAAACATTAGAACGATTACATACAAGAACTGCTAGTTGTTTCAAAAGAAAGTTGCCTTAGTCACGATGCGGCTGTTGCGACAATTAAGTTGAATGTCCCTTAAGGCACGTTCTACGAGGCATATTTTAACTTTTGTTTTTAAATGTGTCCATAATAATGCTCCAGATGTGCTCAAAGATTATTTTGTCAAGTCATCACATAATTATTTTACTAAGCGTAATGGTCTTGACCTTTTAGTTCCAAATGTTCACACCGAATCTGCTAAGAAAGGGTGTTTTATTCTAGGGCACAAGCGTTCAATAATTTACCACCAAACTGAAATAACTAGAATCCCTACTGAATGTTTAAAACGACGCTTGAGGATTTTCTTTGTAACTAACTTTTAATTGTAGTTTAGATTTCTTATATGTATATTTACCTATAGTTTTTATCTTATTATGTATATTGTAATTTTTTAGGGCTTTTGCTATTATTTTGCTATTTTTTGTTTCCCAGGGCACCTATTGATAACAGCTTCTGCTGACGGGTTTACCCTGGTTACATATATTATTATTATTATTATTATTATTATTATTATTATTATTATTGTTATTCATCCTTACGAGACGAGATCACCGCTAAGGGGAGGTTATTTTCTTCAAAGTTCGAGAATAGATATTTTAAAAAAATCTTTTTCAAGAATTGGCGTTATAATTAAAATTTGGAATGGCTTATCTTGTGAAGTGTGCCAGAATCAAAAGAATTGTTTATGATATTTTCCTTTAAAGACTACTAAAATAAGATGATTATATATTCGAAAATAGTGGTAAATTTTGACTGCTTAGTTTAGTTTTCAAGTAGTTAGTCAATTATTGATTCAATTTAAGTTACTTTTTTCATGTTTATTCATGTTACACTGTACAAGTGTTAAGCTGTCCTCCACTGCACCAATTGTATTCTAAAACCAATTTATTATTTATATGAATGTGTAGTTACATATTTCTAACCTATGAATGAACTAAAATCTTTGCACTTGTAAATGAATTTTTATCTGTAATATATTTGTAAGCACTGCTCGCCTCCACTAGCTTTTGCTAACAGCGAGCATTGCATAGCTATGTGGTATTTTTATACAAAATGTATAATAAAACCAAAAACTGAAACTGAATTTTAAGATGAAGGAGAACAGGAGTATTTTTTTAAACTGAATCTTGACCAAAAATTAATGAGCACTTTTTTTGTTCTTCATCAAATAAACCGCAATTCAAGTTTCCATTAATCCAGGATTAGCTTTATCGGGCTTGGAACAACTGCGCCCTGCTCTGCAGTCTGACATAACATTGACCGTGGATATTGTCCGCTTTGATAGCGAATTTATGAGCAAACGGAGACAAAACAATTCCTGGTTTTGCGTGATCTCAAGGAAAACAAACGAAAACGTTTGCATGACAATACAGTGCAATTCCCGGTTAACCGAAAATACTTGAAAATGTACACTGTCTTGTCGACTATGTCTTCTACCCTTTTCGCATCAAGAAAGTTATCACTCCATAAATCTGTTTACTTGCATAGGGTTTTAATTTGTAGCAGACACACCACGCTATTAACCAATTGAACAGGTCGTAAATAGTCTAAACATTTTCTTTAAATTAAATTTCTTTGCCAAGGGCCAAGAGGTTGTTGATGACTTACTTATTTGACCGAAATGGCGGAGGAAAGCGCTTGAAGACGGTGCCCCCCGAGGAAGAGCGTGAATAAAAGTCTTACTCGGCGGTCTTACTCTTCTTAAATAGTTGGATGAAGAAGAGACTTCCCAAGAACAGCTAAAACTATTCCAGGAAAACACGGATCCGAATAGAAATTTCCAATAAATATACAACCATTCGACATTCAACAGTTACTCAAATTAGTATATGTTAATATTTTCTTGATGCAGCATGAAGATATTTTAGATTCAGTACTTCCAATTCCTTACAAGAGCTTTAGCATGCGTCAAGCAAAGCATGAAGGAATGAAAAGTGTCTTGTTTGGTGTAAACGTCTTATTTATTTAAACAAAGCAAAAACGAAAGACACTTTTTGGTCGAAGGATGATTTCGTTGCTCAGCCGGTTTAGCTTACTTGGTGTGAACACGGCATCAATCGTTGGTGACGATTATGACATACAAACCACTAGGTCGTGTTAATGCATACTGAGAAAAACCTTTTTACCAAGTTTCAGGGAGGCTTTCTGGTGGAAAGTAGACGTTAAACGAAGATTTGCAGCGTTGCTGCTTTGCTGGTGTCTTGAAGCAAGCGTGTTTTTATTCTCCTTACTTTCTTACTTAAGGACGCGGAGAAGAAGAAAGAGGAGAAGGCACGTTGGCTTACCAGTCACAGAAATGCTCTTTCGAAATGCTCCGTTTACATGTCAGCGAAAGCGAAGCGAATTATTTTAAATCAGCAATTGCGCTTGTGTTACTTTTTCACACACTTTACACACACTCTTAACGGGATTTCGTTAGTGTTTAAGTCGTTTTTCAAACGTTTTCACACATTTTCAAAAGTATACGTTTCGTATTCGTTTCGCCCGTGCTTAACAAAAATGCGTTCGCTTTGGTCGGTTATGTTATTCAAAGTTTCCCTGCTATCAGCGGTCTCTTTTCTTTTTGCTTTCGCTGGGCTTACGAGGACTGGAAAAGAGACCTCTGGTATGGGTCGAATCTCACCCTGATCCAACCACCGTCCACAACCTTGGACGGCACTTTTCAAGCCGCACGCCCAATGATAAGTTTGCTGACTGCGACTTGATCCCGCTGTGTCCCGCTGTGTCCCGCTTATTCCTTTACAGTAATTCCACTGTTGTTAAGTGAGCCCACACAACATGAGGTATCATGTGAGGATTCGGTCGCTAAGTAACCGCCGCGCATGCTCAACTCAGTGAGTTTCAACCCATGGCAGAGATCTCTTTTTTCGTACTCGTCAGCACAGCGAACGCAACAAGAAAAGATTCCCTCTGCTGGCAGGGAATTCAAAGTCTGCAGATTGTCGAAAAATGTGTCGAGAAAGCTAGTGTACAAGAAGAAAACGTTGATGTGGAATAAAAATATTCATAGCATTTCGTCCCACTCGAGCGTCATCCTGTGTTTCATACACAGAGTACCCATACAAGAAATGTAAGATCCCAACCCATTCTCTCCGCGAGCAAATTGATGGACGACATGTTTTTAATCTTTAATCTTTTAATAAGTATACTCCTAAAACAGAATAACTATACCAGGAGTTTTAAAACAAAAGCTGAATATATAAATAGTTATAAAATATATGTACATATAAACATGCAATAAAATTTGCCTATTAGAAATAAACAATTTAAAATAATAAAGTAAAAATAAAGTAATCTACATGCTTGAAATTATGGCCTTGAATTCATCTAATGAATTAGGAGTTAAAGCTAAAGGTAAACTGTTCTAGGTTCTTATAGTTCCAGGGTAAAAAGAATATTTATAAGTATCATTTAGTGTCGCAAGTTGGCAAAATGGTGCACAATTAGGAAGTCTAGAGGCTCTTGTATTACAAGATACTTCAGGAGGTAAGGAAATACCAACAAGCCCTGCGTAAATCTTATAAAACATAAGCACTTGGTTAGTCAGTCTACGATGTTTCAAGGAGTCCCATCCCAGGGCTTTGATTAATGGAGACACATGGCTGAAACGCGAATAATCGTTGTAAACAATCTGACTGCGCGACGTTGGACCATCTCTATCTTATCGATGTTACACTGCGTGTAAGGGTTCCATACGCAACTGGCATACTCCAGTTTAGGGCGTACAAGTGTAAGATACGCTCCTTTCTTAACCTCTGGAGTACAACCAGATAAGATTCGTCTTAGAAGACCAAGGGTTGAATTCGCCGAATCTTACAAATAGTATCAAAATGTTTGTTCCAGGATAAATTATCAGAAATGGATATCCCAGGTAAGTTGCAGATGAGACTTGAGATAAGCTTATCGTCCAAGGTATAATTAAAATTGACAGGTATTCTCTTGCAGGTTATTCCTAGATGGTGGCACTTAGTTACGTTGAAGGTAAGTTGCCAAATCTTTGACCAAAGGAAAAGACGATGAAGATCTTGCTGGAGAACTAGACAGTCCTAATGGGTAACTACCTCTCTGTATAATACACAGTCATCCGCAAATAGACGTAGATTTGATTGAACAGAGCATGAAATATCATTGATAAACAAAATGAACAGCACCGGTCCCAAGACAGAACCCTGGGGGACTCCAGATACCACAGGTCTCGATAAGGAGAGAACTCCATTGACTGAAACATTCTGTGTGCGGTTGGACAGAAAAGTTTTAATCCACCTAAGCATTTTACCTCTAATTCCATAAAAATCAAGTTGGCAAGCAAACGTTCATGGGCACAGAGTCAAATGCCTTGGAAAAATCCAACAAGATCACATCAGTTTGACGACAAAGATTGATGCCTTTCGCCCAGTCGTGTACTGCATAGATAAGCTGTCTCTCGCAAGAAAACGTCTCCCTAAAACCATCTTGTTGATCAATAAGAATATTATTCAATGAGAGGTGTTTGGACATGTGACTTAGAATAATGTGCTCCGATATCTTGCAGCAGATAAAAGTTTATGAAATTGGGCGATAATTTGCTGGGTCAGACTTGTTACCTTTCTTAAAAATTGTTTCTGAAGAACACAATTTTATCAGAGTAATCATGTGCAACGTATTTCTTCCTTGCGTACGGGTTTTATGGGGAAAGTTGTCCAAGAACCTTGAAGCACAGCATTGCTGTAAATGGAGATATTATCATTGGCAGCCAGGGTTTCGCATGGGTGCTATCACACCTACAGTAAGTACGTTTTGTATCAATTGGCGAAACTCCTTCATGGCGAGCATATTTCATGTAAATTATTTCCACAAGCTTTTAATTGCTTTTCTGTGGCCATGAAACTCAAAAATGGAAAAAAAGCCAACATTTGGGCTTGACTGAAGGTCGACTCGAGGTTGGCTCGTGGCTCGTGGTTGACTCGGGCTCGCGTTTGGATAGGGAAATGATACAACTCCCTTTCTGACAGACTCAAAACTTTAAGCCTGCGCTGTCCTTATGACGAAAAGAGATTAATCTAATTTTTTGTGACGCTCTCGACGTCTACACTATAAATTACATCCAAACGTTATTTGATTTGTCGTAAGGTAGCTACAACTAACAATTGAAATATTCGTAACCTGTTTCAGATCCTTGTACCAGTCGATACCAACCCTGGCCAGCCGAGAAAAATGTCATAGTAGTGAATCAGAGATAAAGAACTTGAATTACGAGGTGAAGCCCATTTGTTGTTATTTCCTTTACCCGCGTGGTTGTTTGTTTGTCCAAGCAACTGAAAAGCGCACCTGGCTTTGCCAATGTGATAGCAAGGGACTTGTTTGGTTAAGATCTTTTCCGGACCAACACATGTGGTCTCATATAACCAAGGGGACATTTCTTCACTCATGTTCTTTTTTGTTTGATGTTGTCCTTCAGTAGCATTTTAAATGAAACTGGCAAAAGTTCAGTTGAGGCCCTTACACTTCTGTAAAATTGATATTAAAATCGTTTAATCTGCAACCTGCACTTTACACACCCCGGTTTACCAAATCAAGTGTAATAACTGCAACCACATTACATCGGGAGCACAACATGCTTTATCCACGACCGTGTAAGAGGACACCTGAACAATGATAACTCCTCCGTGAAGAAACACATTTCAAAGTGCCAAAACAAAGTCTACAAAGACATCGAAATCAAGACCATTGTACTAGTAAACAACCCCGCAAATCTACGACTGTTCGAAGCGTTATACGTACGAAACTAAGGCTACGTTCACACGAATTTTCCACCGGTTGACAATTTGACAGTACATTTGTTCGCACGGAACCGTGCAATATTTTTGCTCTTTTCACACGGAACTGACGAACTGGATTAAAGTTTAACCTTTGTCAGTGGCTTTACAATCTGTTCATGCGCAGAGCGCGACTTTGCGAATTCCAAAATGGCGTCAAGAAAGAGAAAGCCTAAGGATAGTAGCTGAGTTACCACTTATCCATGCAACCACGCCTTTGCCGTGCAAAAATTTAGACGGTCAAGGTGTTCACAGCGCGCCGGTTAAATTTTCGACCGTACCGGCTAAAAATTCGTCCTTGATTTTGGCGTTCAAATTTTTGAACGGCGAGGCGTCTAAATTTTCGTTCGTTTAGCGTGGCGTAATTATTTTAACATGTCTAGAGACTCTTTGTACTATTACACTAGCCCATTAGATCATACAATTCGTTTTATTCATATTTGTACCTTATTATTTATCTCACGCATTTTACCCCCCCCCCCCCCCTACATTCTTTCGCTTTTCACACGTTTTTACTTTACATCTGTATATAAATAAGCCTTACGCGGGGTATTTTTCTTATCCCTGATGATGCCGTAGATCGGCGAAAGCTTGGATTTTTAAACGATTTTAATTTAAATTTTACAGTAGTGTAAGGCCTAAATTGAACTTTTGCCAGTTTCTTTTTTGTTTGTTTGCTTGGTTTTTGTTTCAAGCGCAGTCCTCGCAATCCAGCAGTGAAGGTTTTGCGTCATTAGACAACAATTTAAATAGTCTGATGCTTGGACTACCGACAACAAGATAAAACGGTTTCAGCACGTATGTTGGTACGTGTAAAGTACGCCTTTCGATTTCCCTCCTGCGAATATTCATTTGAATATGAATTCTTGTCAGAGTCAATGATCGAGACGATGACCCAGGCATGTTCCGGGGAAATTTTCGATTCATTCTCGGAGCCAGTCCGTGAAGACATTTAAAAACCATTCTCTCTTTGTGAATTTGCTGCTAGTGAGCAAAATGTCTTCCGCCAAGAGGCTCCAACATCAGCATCATAACGAGGCTCGATATACGCCACTTTCTCGCGTCTGGTATACGGTCCTTGCCTAGAGATACTCGACGAGAAATGAAGATCGGGACCCTTCCCAACGGCTGGTAATCGAGCCTACATCATAACTTGAAAATGTCAAAACACGAATGCTTGTCCTGTACTCCACAGTCACCCCAAAAGGGTGTTAAAGTAGTCAAATTGAGGTTGAATTACAGTTTGGTACATTGTATTGTACATTAGGTCGCTTGGGGAACCCGCCCTCATTATAACTGCCTACTCCCTTCAGCTCTTTGTAACTAAACTGCTGTACTTTGACAAAAAAGAAGCGGGGTAAGGGCAATTTCAGATTGGCTAGAGGGGGCTAAACCTTTTTATAAAGAGGTTTACGGGAGTCAGCAGTTTGAGAGGTCCGATATTATATATTGTATATTATTCCCTTAGGTGAAATTCTTCATTATTTTCTACTTTAGGAGCTTGTTCTTTCTATGCTGCTGCCCCCACACTGTGGAACAGTCTTCCAGCAAATATTCGGCAAATAACATCACTTAGTATCTTAGCATTTTTTAGGAAAAAACTTAAGACATATCTTTTTAATTTAGCTTACAACAAGTAATTCTTAGCAATGGCATTGAGGATTGAGGGGGGGGGGGGGGAGGGCGTGGGTAATTCTTAGCAATGGCATTGATGGGGGGGGGGAGGGAGGGCGTGGGTGGTCAATTGTGTATTTTTAGTCAATTAGGTTTTAGATAGTTCTTATGATTCTTTATAGTTACTTTATTTTAACATATATTTTTAAATGAATGTAACACGCTTTTGATCACTTAAATCTTAAAAGGCGCTATATTAAGTGAATAAATGATAATAATTAACAGTTATTGCACGAGGTTGAGCAAAATATCGTGATTTGTCAGGGACTCGAAGATCAATTATTTACCGAAGCCACAGCCGAAGGCTGAGGCAAATAATGGGCTCTTTGCAAGATAGTGATTACATGGTACAAATCCGCCATACTGGGACGCAAATTGCCAACTGGTAAATGAAAAACAAATAAAATTTAGATCAACTAGCTTTGTTTTAGATGTCCCAGTGCGCAATTTGCGTCCCAGTATGGCGGATTTGTACCATGTGATCACTATCCTGCAAAGGGCCCATTGATCTGCGAAACACTGACAAATCATGACATTTTGCGGTAACCGAGATCAAAAATTGTTTTATCATTCGATCACCGAGTTTGCTTTTTGTTTTTGTTTCCGGAAAGCCGTAAGCGCTCGCTGCCTTGCAGAGTCGAGTAATGACACCAATCAATTGGTTTTCTTCTCAGCACAATTATATTTGTAGACTTCAAATTGTAGTTACAGTCAAAGGTTCAATAACACTAGGCATCAACAAAGCTGAAGAATTTCACAGTTTTCAAAGCGTATCCCGACACGTGAAGCTCGCCATTCTTTTTTCTGGCTTCAGCATAAAATCTCTTCAGTACATATGCATTCGCCAACTTGTCCTTCGCGTCGATGACACGAGTGACTCTTCGTCTACCTTTCTTTCCTTGAGATACTCTCGAAATACGTTGAGTGCAACTTTTGTTCCTTTTTTAGTATTCTCACTGTTCTTTCGATCAACTAAAGATGTCGAATCATTCTCTGACAGCTCGGGGAACCGATCTGCCATTTTCTCGCAAGAGCGGGATTTCAATTGCACATAACCAGAATATTATTTGCAGCAAAACACTTATTTGTAGGTAGTTATTTTCAGGTCACGTGGTGGGCTCTCGTCCAATGAAAAGGAAGAACAAAATACATCGAATGATAATTGTTAATTATTCGCCGAAG
>NC_090888.1:16026489-16041489 GCF_036669925.1 Montipora capricornis | reverse complement strand
GGTACATTGCTCAGGGCTTCTCTAAATCCCGAATTGTTGCTGACGATCACAGGTAGCCCAGCTGACAGAGCCTCCAGGCCTGCAAAACCAAAGCCTTCTGTTCTGGAGGGCATGAGTAAAAGATGCACCTCACAGAATAATGTCTTCAAGCTTTCTCGGCTTTTGATATAGTCTCTGATCCTAAGGCGATACTTACGAACACCGCATTCAAGCAAGCGATTTGCGATCTCGTCATGTTTTCCATCGGCTACTCCGACAACCACAAGATGAGTGTCAGGTAATGCAGCAACTGATCTTGCTGCAATGTCAAACCCTTTTAACTGGAAGTCCTCAGCGTCTCCACGACCGAACACCAGGACACTGCATTGTTTTCTTTCCTCAGGAACTTGTTGGACAATGAGAAGTTCATCAAAAATACCAGGAGTGAACTCAAAAACATCTTGATCTTTTTTACAACAGCGGGGATAATTGCAAAAGGCCTCTGCCAGCTTGGGCCCAACTCCTATAACGAAATTAGCCATCTTGCAGAGCTCTACTTCAATATTGTGCTATTCCTCGCCCCTTGAGCTTGGATTCTCGTAACATTTGAACATGCCTAGTTCTGGTAGGTAAATCAATATCTTACAGGAAAATTAAGGCTATTGATTTGCAAGTATAGCGCTTCTCATTTTAAGGAATTTAAAGCAAGGAAGAATCACACAACGCGTCTGATAACTAAGGCACGTTGTGAGTTTCTCAAAGACTTTGTTGATAGGAACAGTTTTAATCAGAAGAATCTTTTTCTGGCTACAAAGAGGCTCTTGAAACAAGATCATGAGGTTCCGTTCCCACCGTTTAAGGATAAACTGACATTTGCTAACCAGATGGGAAGTTTCTTTGTTGAGAAGATCAAATCAATTCATTCAAAGGTTGATGGATTATCATCATCATTGCCAGTTATTTCAAATAACATTGCTCAAGCATGGTCTGGTACCTGGATGGATCAATTTAAACCGTTAAGTGAAGTACGTAGACTCGTCGAAAGCTCAGCTAAGAAGACCTGCATACTGGACCCAACGCCAACCTCCTTGGTGATTGGATGTACTCAAGTGCTTCTTCCCGTTCTTACGAAAATTATTAATCTGTCTCTTGAATCAGTTGCTGACAACTGGAAATGTGCTTTTGTTAATCCTCTGTTGAAGAAGCCTGGTTTGGATTTGGTTTTTAAAAATTATAGACCTGTCAGCAACCTCCAGTATGTTTCGAAACTCACTGAAAGAGCTGTTTTTAATCAAGTTCATGACCACATGGTAGCAAATTGTGTTTATCCTATGTTCCAATCTGCCTTCAGACCGCGCCACAGCACAGAAACGGCTCTTGTTAAGGTTATAACGACATTCTGCTGGCGATGAACTCGCGTCAGGTTACACTACTAGTTCTACTTGACTTCAGTTCAGCCTTTGACACTGTTAATTACGAAGTACTACTGAAACGACTACATACTGATGTCGGTATACGAGCAAAGGCTCTCGATTGGTTTAAGTCTTACTAGTCCTGTTCCGGGACTCCCTCTTACCCCCCCCCCCCCCTCATATTTGGAAAGACATTCCTAATTTGGGCATAGTTTATTTGGAGTGTTTTTATACTGAAAACATGGCGGATAATGTGAAAGGAAATTTATGATACCAAGTTTCCGGAGGCATTTGATTTCGCATTTGAGAAATGTCAGTTTAACTTTGTGCCCAAGGCGGAAAAACTATTAAGCTATCCATGCAGTCGTTATCGGTAATGATGTTTTTGTTAAAGAAGCAACAGGAGTTGGCAAGTCTGTTTGTTACGTTGAAGTTCCTTATGTTTGTGATTTTCTTCGATCCGAGTCCGATGTTAGTTCTAAATCAGTCCTTCTAATCGTGAGTCCCTTAAAAGCACTTATGGAAGATCAGATTTATGACATACGAAAGTGTGAACCTTCATGGTGAATTCCCAACTGAACATGATTTTAATTTTGCCGCTGAAAAATATCAAATTTTGATTTGCTCTCCCGAGAGTCCGTGCGAGAACAGCTACTGAAATTGCAAAAAAATATCGTACGCATGGCTGTTAACGAGGCCCACTGTGTGTTACAGTTGTAAGTACAAAACTGTTGGTTGTGGATGTGAATCGCTCAGCAATGACTAATAAATCTCCTGCTGGAACTCTTGTTTATTGATCATTACTTCTCTCGATCTAAAATTTCTAGTTATATGATGACCGCACTGATCCAGTGTATTGATATTTGAGGTGCACAGTAATTATTGAAACTGTGATTCCATATTGTCTTAGGAGTTTAGTTTGGATACCCTATGTAATTATGTAAAACAATTAGAAAAAAATTTAAACGAAATTGAATCACGACCTGGACTTTTTGTTGTTGTTTTAACGTAACTGTTCCTAATTTATACATGTATATGCACAGTCAAACATCAATTATCGCACGCTGATTGTCAGGAATGAGGATGTTCAAGGCGATTTTCCTTCCACTAAGACCTTGAAAAATGCTACTTAAAAGCATTTTTCCTTCTGAAACGCATTGTTAGGGATGTAGTCAACATGTTTACAAACATTACTGATGATACCTCCAAAAAATACATCATCAGTCAGTTTTGCAGTCCTCAGAGTAGACTCAGAGTGGTCATTGCCACAGTAGTTTTTGGGATGGACATAAACTACCCTGATGTCTCCCAAGTCATTAGATCTCCTTGCAGCCTTTTGAATTATGCTCAGGAATCTGGCAGGTGTGGGAGGGATGGGACACAAGCAGTAGTCAAATTGTAATACGCAAACAAAGAGTTTGGGATCTGTTCTTCCAAGTTTAACATGAAGACAACAAAGTACCAATCTGAAATCTGTGATCTTCTGAAAATGAAGTTGTATGTCTGAAACAATTGAGAATGTCACTGGCTTTTACTTTTGCGCTATTTTGATGGAGAGACAGATGCAAAGCAGGAAATTGAAAGTATGAGAAAAGTATGTAACTGTGAAGAGTGCCTTCTTATTCAAGCCATGGATTCAGTAGAGGTTGATGACAAGCAAATGACAGACCAACCACCAGAAACTGAGAAGCCAGTTCTTAGTGGAGACCAGAGAAAGTGCATTGAAAATCAACTGCTTCAACTGAGAGCATCGCTGTTGAATACTACCTCTCTTCTTTCTCCTGACCATGGTACTGGATTTTTTTCTAACATTGTGAAACAAATTGTGGAGAACTGTGAGACTGTTTTCACCACAGAAGATGTTCTCCAGAAAACAGATGTTTTAGACCCTATTTTGGCTCAGAATATCATTGACATTGTGGAAATGGCAGCAAACCCTGACATCCTGGTCTAAAAGTTAAAAAGTCCAACAATGAAATTGTCTAGTCTGTTGATGATCTCAACCTTCATAATCCAATAATGTATCTTGGTTAGATGTAAGTGTAGTAGCTGCGAAACATTGAAAAAACACGAGGCTTTGTTTATATGACCTAGTGCAAAGTCAGGATGTTGAAACCCTGTTTTTCACATTGGTAAAGGGTCATGTTCACCCGAAAGACCTTGTGCACTGAGGCTAGTTTCCCACAGTGGAAACATCTCTTAAAGGAATTGTGAAAGCCTGATGGCACATCCAAGCAATCAGGATGTTGTATTAATTTTCAATGGTAGAGCCATTTCAGACGAACGCGAGCACAAAGTCTTTCAAGTAAACATGTCCATTTAATATCACTACCTACCCTCAAAGACCTTCCTTTCAACGATAACAGTCACTCCTCATCAGAACCAGATTGATCAGAATCAATTTCTGGCCCACCATACAAATATTGACCATTGGAAATTTTTTTGACCAATTTTGTCATCCACCTCTTCAATTCTCCCATGTCAAGACACTCCAAGAGGTTTTGAGGGTAGTTAGGAAATGTAGAGTGACATCGTTCGGGAATTTACTAAACACATCTCGCTGGGACAATTCCCTAAACATGATTTCAACATCATCAGCAGAGCTCATTGTGCTGTGTCCTTTAGATTGGGTGGTGACACCTAAGACTGTCAATATTTGTTAAAATAGTTTGTCCCTTTGATTGTGAATTACAATATCTCAGTGCACTTGTTTCATTAAGATTCTTTTAAAGCCTTGCAAAGTGCATGGTCTTTAATATCTTGAACCTCGTGCCCAACCCTCTGATCTATTGGAATGCATCTACCTGCCTTTCCAGTGTCATTGAAGTACTTGCCCCATTTTAACTTTGCATATTTTTCAAATAATCACTTATGTGATTATACTAGAACAATTATTTACCAATATTCACCTCACCTTTGGCGAATAATTGTTAATTATTGACTTCAAATAGTACTCAATCTATCGAATAGGATATCCATTCAGTTGTAATTTTCAAACTGATAATTTTTTACACCTAAGTTAATATTATTAATTAAGCATATAGTTAATATCATTAACACTTCAGCTTTCAATAAATACGAAATACTCTAACTTGAAGCTCTAAAATATTGATAGTGTAGATAATACATGTTTAAACTACTGACATAATAACACTGATTTCCACTTTCAGTAAATAATAATAATCCTTCCAATGTTGCTCTTGTGAAGCCACTCAGTCCTTTGTCCATGAGTGGCTTTGTAGCTCAAGTGGTAGATCTCATTGAACCACTTGAATTTTTTAGGTGTCTGTAAACAACAATAATTTGCTTAATTGTCCAGGTAAGTGTCAGGATCACTTCTCTCTTTTGTCTAAAACCCACAATTCAAATATACACTCATTTCATTTATCACTGACAACTCTGTTCTCCAATTTTGAAGTTAACTTTTTTACTTGATTGAAAATTATGATTTTACAAACTGTGCGGTAAGATTTACATGATATTAAACAGTATATTTGTATAGAATGTATATTTTAAAAATTTCAATCCCATGGGCTAGTGCTTTGGGGCATCCAGTTTATATTTTATGCATTCATTTATCCAGCTACGACTATTTATTTCTTTAGTGTGCATTGCTCAATGATGTTAGAAAGATCAAAAAGTTCTTAATAAATAATAAAAATACAATACATGTATTTATTTCATCTTTTTGTGCACAATCTTGAGTTTTACAGTACATGTGACTTTTTATGTGCAAGGAATGACACCAAAAAGGTCAATTTAATATTTTGTCCCCTCGAGCTCCTTCCATTGATTCGCTGTACGAGCATTCGAATTCTACTTAGATTGAATCGAAGCCTTCGAGATCGAGGATTTCGCTTAACCTCGTTGTAACATTTTCTGCAGATAGCACACTCTTCCCAACGAAGGACTTTAATCGGGTTTTCACACTTGGCGCATTTGCTGCCATACGTCCACTTACATGGAGAAATAAAAGCTGTGAACTTGTATGTAATATTGAGCTTACTCTAAAAGAGTGTTGCTTCCCCCAGCAAACTAAAAGGATTGCTTACAAAAAGCGTGAATAAAGAAAAAAATCCCGCCATTTGAGGTTTAAGAGACCGCCTTCAAGGTATAAAACGAACGATGGAAGAAGCACAATTGCAAGTTGAAATCATCGCTTCGAACGCCATCTTTGTTTACATCAAAGCGCGCGGTTTGGAAACTGGATGCTACAATTTTCAACAGCCAATCAGACAAAAGTCTCCTTTGTTCTATTTTTTGCAATCTGATTGGCTTGTTCCGAGCATGCGCTTGCAAGTAATACAGGACTCTCTCTTTTCCCGCCTGGGTTCCAGGCCCATTTTCAGGGCGGGGTAAGAGGGAGTCCCGGAACAGGACTAAAGTCTTACCTAAATGGAAGCAGTCAACGCATTGCTGTTCAGGGAACAATGTCACGCCAATTTGATCTTGACTGTGGTGTTCTGCAAGGTTCATGTTTGGGACCTTTGTTATTTGTTATTTATGCATCGAACCTCTTTAAAATCGTTGAAAAACATCTTCCAACTATTTATTTTACCGGAGCACTTCTGACAGAGCTGTTGTTTGCATGAAGAGAGACAAAATTATTGTCACTCTAAAGGTTTCTACAGATATATATGGGAAGAAAACGATCGAAGCGCGGTTCTGATTCCCCGGTTGGAGAGAACATGGCCGACACAAACTATCAAGATTTGAAAGACTCAATTGACGCTCTGACCAAAGTAGTCACTGAAGGTTTCGCGACGATTCACGCTGACATGGATAAGCTCCGTATTGAGTTTAAAGCTGATTTGGACGAAGTAAGGGGAAAGATCAGAGAACTTGAGTCAAGTTTAACTTACAGCCAAGAAGAATTTAACAGATTATCTGAAAAAGCCGTCAAAACTTCGGAGCAACATGAAAAAGCTATGGCAACTTTGAACGAGCACATCGCACAACTTGAGCAACAGCTAAAGGAAGAAGTGGAGAACAATATCAAACTAGAGCAGTACACACGCAGAGAGAATCTGCGATTTAACAACATAAAGGAATCAGAAGGTGAAGACTGCAAGACTTTGATCACAAACATCATTCGGATCCGTTTTCATGCAGTACATCGGGTAGGGAAAAGAGTGGCAGGTAAAAATAGGCCTATAAAATCTCGCCTCATAAGTCGAGAAGACAGAGATACGGTATGGCCCAAGAAAGGTTAGATGAAGCAGTCTTCTAGTTATACCGACGCCTACATAACAGAGGATTACGCGCGAGCTATTCAGCTTGAAAGAAGAGCTTTAATCAAAGCTATGATGAAAGCAAAGGATGAACAGGGAATTCAAAATGCAACTGTCAGAGGTCGTCACCTAATCATAAACAACGAGCGCTATGATCACAAATCTATCCCTGAGTACCTAAAATAAAACGTTTTTTACAAACTGCTAGAACCCTCCATGAACCTCGGAACAACAACAATCAATAGTCAAGAAACTCGACAATGGAAACCTCACTGAGTCACAAATCTCACACCTTGAAGATGAAATTGATAAACAAAAGCTTGAGTATGAAAAGATAATTGAATATCGTACAAAAGGCGCAATTTTGAGATCAAACGCCAGATGGTACAATGAAGGAGAGAAGAATACAAAGTACTCTTTAAGTCTAGAGAAAAGGAATTTTAAACAGAGCACAATAAGATAAATTAAATGATAACGCTTTCATCAACTCCGATGGAGATATTCTATGTGAGTGCACGTCTTTTGATAAGAACCTCTATGAATCTAAAGGCACGGTAACCAACTTTCTTGACACGTCAGCTTTCTTTGATGGTGAAAACGATACGGCCCTATAGGATTACGAAAGAGATGCATGTGAAGGAAAACTTAACGAAAAAGAGGCTCTAGATGCTTTGAAAACTATGGAACTTGAAAAAACTCCAGGCACAAATGGCTTACCAGCTGAATTTTATAAAGTCTTTTGGAGAGACATATATTCTACTTTAATCGACGCATTAAATTACGCCTACGAAACAGGAAAACTTTCAGTCACCCAGAGAAGGGGAGTTATTAAGCTTATTGCAAAGAAAGACGCCGAGCCGTATTTTATTAAGAACTGGAGACCTTTAACACTACTTAATTGCGACTATAAAATAACGGCTAAGGCAATTGCTGACGATTAAAAATCTTTCTTCCTAATCTAATAAACAGCGACCAAACTGGCTTTATAAAAGGCAGATTCATATGTGAAAACATTAGACTATTACAAAGTATCATTTGTTATGCAATAGAAGAAATTATGCCAGGACTACTTTTGTTGCTTGATTTTGAAAAAGCTTTTGACACAATAGAATGGACTTTCATTAAAAAAACTCTTAACTATTTTGGTTTTGGCAATAGTTTAATACAATGGTTCACAATTTTTTACAGCTGTCTAGAGAGCTGCATCTTAAATAACGGATGGAGGAGTGAATTTTTTTGAAATCCAAAGAGGTGGTAGGCAGGGTTGTCCCCTCTCACCCTATTTGTTCGTTTTAGCGTTTTAGCCAATGAAATCCGCAGAAATAAAAAAAATTGGTGGTTTTCTGATAAATAATGAAGAAATAAAGTTAAGTCAATATGCTGATGACACAACGTTAATACTACTGTAGATGGATCAAAGGTTTCTCTAAAAGCTTGCCTTCAAACTCTGGACGACTTTTACAAAGTTTCGGGTTTGAAATTGAATGATAAAAAAACAGAGCCACTATGGATTGGAGCAAAATGTGGGAGCAGTGATGTTCCTTTTCCTGAGAGGAATTTTAAATGGCCAAAATACAAAGCGAAAACTCTAGGAATCTGGCTTTCAGTTCACCCGGAGGAAACCACTGATTTAAATTACGACGAAAAACTTGTAAAGGTCAGGAATATATTAAACAGCTGGAACTACCACAGACTGACACTGATGGGTAAAATAGCAGTACTTAAAAGCCTTGTTGTCTCGCAACTTGTTTATGTCTTTTCACCGCTACCTTTAAATGTAAAGGCTATTAAAGAAGTAAACAAACTTCTTTTCACCTTCCTGTGGAATGACAAAGGAGACAAAATTAAGCGAAACACTATCATTAATGACTATCAAAACGGGGGCCTTAAAATGATTGATATTGTTTCTTTTAGTAAGTCTTTGAAAGCCAACTGGATAAAAAAATATTTGGATGCAGAAAACCGAGGCAAATGGAAATTGTTCTTTGATCTTGAGTTAAAGGCTTTCGGCGGAAACCTAACTGGCAACCTTAAAACAAATGACTCTAAGTTCTGAAAATTTGGGCAGAAATTAATTTCGAAGACCGAATAATTTCAGAGAATCACTTTCTCAACCAAAGTTTGTGGTATAATTCGCTGATTAGAATTGACAACCGCCCCGTTTACTACTCTGAGTGGCATTGTGCAGGTATTACAATGGTCTAACATTTGAAGGACGATTTCCATAATTTTCTTTCTCTCACAGAATTGCAGACTAGGTACGGAATAACAGTTTGCGCTCTTCAGTACTGCGGAATTTTGTCCACAATTAAACTCTTATGGAAAACACATCAAAACAGCTTTGTACCCAATGATCCTAAAAACGAGTATGAAAGTTTTTCAACTAAACTACTGAAAGCTCAAAAAGCAAACAAACTAGTTTGCACAAAACTTATATCCAGGGAAATTGTACCTCCTAGGCAGGCTCAACAGAAATGGGTAACGGAATGCGGTATAGAAGACGAAGAATGTATTAACTGGCATGATACTTACCTACTGGCTTTTAAGTGCTGTACAAGCACAAGACTTCCAGTTCAAGTTTTGCACAGACGAATAGCAACTAACAAATTCTTAATTAAAATCGGCCTACAAGACGACCCAAACTGCTCCTTTTGCAAAGGTTAACCAGAAAAACTTAGTCACCTCTTTTGGTCCTGTCTCAGAGTAACCGCTTTTTGGACCTTCTTAATACAACGCTTTGTTTCGTCTCAGATTATTCCAGAAAACTACCAATTCAATTTTCTTAGAGCACTAGGTTTGATGCCAGATTCCTCCAAAAATCATTGTCAAATGAATTTTTGGCTCCTTTTAGCAAGACATTGTATCTGGATTTGTAAAAACAATAAAACGCTACCAAAGGTAGAAGGCATTTTCAGATGTCTTAAGTCGATCTATCTATTTGAAAAAGTCTGCAGGCACCTTACAAACAAAGTGGGAATTACTGAAAACTTTAATCTAGAAAACCGTTCTTCTTTTCTTGCCTCGTTTACTTTGATAAGTCCCTAAACCAACAAATCCTTCACCGCCTTCTCGCAACAGCCTTGCAACTGACAGCCCTTAAACTTTAATGCTTTGATTTTCTTTTCAGTAGGGTTGGCAACGTATACTGTTTTACTGTAGATATGTAAATATGTCTATCCTGTAAGTAAGTAATTTGTTTTGTGTGTGTGTGTGGAATAAAAATAAACTAATTTAAAAAAGAAATCTTGGTGTGTGGTTTGATAGTCGTTTGAGTATGTCAACACATGTTACTAAACTTTGTAATTCATCTTTCTATCATTTACATAATATTAGGTGCATTAAAAAGTACTTATCCCGTGATCATTTATTGGCACTCATTCATGCACTTATAACTAGTCGCTTGGACTTTTGCAACGGTCTTCTGTATGGTTTGCCCAAGTCACAGATTGTCAAATTACAACGTATTCAGAATGCAGCAGCAAGAATTGCTATGAACATTGGCAAGTATGCTCATGTTACACAAGCACTTCAAGATCTTCACTGGCTGCCAGTTCGCGCTCGTATTCATTTTAAGATATTAATCTTAGTTGTTAAGGCTATTCACGGACTTGCACCACCATATATTAGTGATTTAATTACTGTTAAGCTTAAGTATAACCTAAGATCAAATAGTAGTCTTTTACTGGAGCCGCCTAAGGAGAAAATGCTTCCTACGCTTGGTGCCAGGTCTTTTTATGCTGCTGCGCCATGTCTGTGGAATAGCCTGCCGGCTGAGTTGCGTGACATTCTATCACTATGTAATTTTAAACGAAAACTTAAGACCCACCTTTTCCGGGCAGGCTAGAACCTTTTTCTTATTTATTTATTAATTTATTTTATTAATTAATTTTTATTCAATTGGTTTCAATTGTACCACCATATCATTTGAATAAGGTTTTTAAGTGAATTATTGTAAAGCGCTACTGATCATTCCTATGTAAATAGCGCTATGTAAGTATTTTATTATTATTATTAGTATTCCTCGGGGTCAGTTTGTACTACTTGAATCCACACGCATTTGTGATGGTCACGAATAACTTTTGCTTGACGACAGAGGTTCACACCATGACCAACTATTCCATCAATCTCCAAATATGCTGGGGGAAAGCTAAGCCAATCCATGAGGTTGACGTCATCGTTAAGTGTGCTGTTCTCGTCTCCTCTCCAGGAATACCTTCATAATAATTTCATCTCCATTTGCCAACTTGTAAAGATCCTCTGTTATCAAAACATTTTTCAAGAGTTTCGTAAGGAGGCCACTCTCAAAATTCTGCCAAAGGGTTTGAAATCCATGCAAATCGATGACTTGAAGGATGCAAATAATTGATCCTTCAAAATTGTATTTCAAAAGAACTCCAGCTGGCAGGACGAATTGCTGAAACAACTGAATCATTCTTTCAGGGTCATCGCTATACTTTGTTAGTATGAGGGCCGTTCCAGCAACCCATATACCTCCACACGCCAGTTTGAGGACCACTTTGAGGATAATATCTGTTACGGGAATCAAATCAGACAAAATTTAGTCCATGAAAGTATAAGTTAATCTCTTAGTACGAAGTGGTTTAGCATTGTCTGTACTCCTATCGACAACGATATTCGTCATCACAGTGGTCAAAATGTTGTGGACTCACGAGGCGCAGGCAGTTTTTACCACAATTAATATTCAACATCCAAAAAAATGTTTATTTCAGAGCGTGACTAGGATATTGCCAATTGATAGTGACACAAAGAAGAGAGCAAGCCTTGTATATAACTTTGTCGCAATCTGATTGGTTTATTTCCCAAAATGAGCGTTTCTGATTGGCTATACAATTGCAAGACACTTTGACGTGAGTATGACGGGAGCAGCGTTGTCTAGACTCATCGACAATGGCAAATTAACCATTCAGGTTGCGAGATTACAAGCAATTGTGGTAAAATAATTGACAGAGCAGGGTTGGCTCAGGGGTGTATCGTATTTACACTTTAGGTGGCGCTCTTTTATTACCTTAAAATGACCTACAAATATCACTCTCGACTGATAGGTAGTCGTCGGAGGTCAGATAACAACAACTCTTTAATTTACCCCTAACAATTCTGCAATTTAGCTCTGTGACCTCAGCGAGAGTAAAGTTAGTTCGTGATATCTCGAACAACACATGGCCATTTTTAAATGGCATCAGTGAAGCTAAAAAGTGAAGTGCCTCAAATCTTTTTGGAGACATTTACTAACGTTTATTTTGGTTTAAGAGGGAACTGCACCTCCAATAGGTGGTTTCATGAAACGTCTTTGCCGCCACGTTGGTAGACGAAAACAAAAGAGCTCTCTTTAGCTCCCTTTGCTCGTTCACCAGCAATCGTACGTTGCAGCATTGTTATCTATGTCTCTAGAGATTGGTTGCAAACCCCCTATAAGTCATTTCAGCTGCACGCAAAATACTCATCACACCCTTCTTGTCACAAGACTATCAATTCTGCGGCTGGGTTCAAGGCTTTTAAGATTGTGCAGTCCTCGTGAGGTTGTTTAATTAACTTTTCCCCCAGAGTTTCAATTCTGTGCTGATACCTTCCTCCTTCGTACGAAATAAAAAGGAGTCAGCTTGAAAACTGGAAGTCGCAATTTGAGATGTTATTTTCTTTAACATTATGATTAAATGGGTCCCTTTGAATGCTTGATGCTTGTGCACATACGCATAAGGCATGATAATGCTAAACTTCCCGTTAACCTTGATATGCCTGTTTACTTTATCCTTAGTTTGCACCTTAAAGACAAATTCTCAGAAATGAGGAAAATATACTCTTGAGCCTCCCAAAATAGGAGTCGGAAGTTAAACGTTGAAGCGTTTTCGATTAGGCCCTGAGCGCTTACCATTCAACCAAAAATTCCGGTGTGATATTCCGCAAATTCCACTCGGCGAATGGAACGGTTTTTTCCGGTTGCTCGCCACACCGGTTTTCAGGCAGTCGAGTTCATGAGGCGCCAAATCCAAACTCGATAACAATACTGGAATATGGCTGACTCCACGACACTTTAATTGGCCATGGACTATTAAGCGACTCTGAGTATACGGGTTTTTTGATTACAGCGACGACATCATTTCTTTCAGCGTCGTAAGTCGTTATATAAGAAGAAATTTAAATCGAGTCCGCGACTATTTTGAAGGCACTTTACCTTCATCTTTTTCTGAAGAATTTCAAAGTCATTTCCGGATGACGAGGGAAACACGCGAGCTTTTCGCTTAAGCGGTTATGCCCACAGGAAGCAAGCCACTTGAAAACCCCACTGGATTTGGACGAGCTGCAATTCCACTGCAAAAGCAAATCCTGCTCGAGCGGTCGCATTACTTTGAGTACACTGTAGTGTAAACTGTGTAACCTGTGTTTGAGTATCCCAGGCAGCAATTGACCTGTCAGACCAA
Organism: Montipora capricornis; assembly: GCF_036669925.1. Taxonomy (NCBI): domain Eukaryota; kingdom Metazoa; phylum Cnidaria; class Anthozoa; order Scleractinia; family Acroporidae; genus Montipora; species Montipora capricornis. The sequence continues at coordinate 16,028,430 of NC_090888.1, read as the reverse complement.
TACATCGAAGTATGGATTGTCATCAACACAAAGTTCTCGTAAAAATAATGACAAATCGTCGCTTGTAAAGTATAACACGCGCTGCCGGCATTGGTAGCCGAGAGGTAATTCAACCTAGGTCAAAAACCGGTGGGTTAGGATGTCTAAGACACAGACTGTATTCGAAGAGCTTTGCCATTTTCACTCGACAGTCGCGGCGGGAGAAACTGGGATCAAGCATGAAGAGAAATGAAACGTCAAATGGAAGAGAGATTTCCGGAATTTCCTAGTTTTCGAGAAGAGGGACAGCCTCCATAGGTTGACCGAAATTTTCGAAACGAATTCTGCTCTATTTGATTCCGTACCGGAATATCCGGAAATTTTAGTCGAATGGTAAGCGCTCCTTGTAATGCTTTGCGCCCCTCTTTCTGTGCCATGTGTCCTTATTTTAGGTTCAGATTAAAACTTCTTTCGGTTTAGACGACTTTACCTGAATGTTGCTTAACCTCTTCCTCTTCTTCTCTTGCCTTCTTTTGTGAATTGTCATGATAGGTGAAAGAGCTATCTGGAAACATTTAAAGAAAAAAATCTGAAACACCATCCTAACAGAATGCAGACTTTTGCTGCCCTACAAACAAAAAGTCACATGAAAGATAGCGATCCTTTTGATTTTAGAAAGGTTATCATAATTAAAATTCAAAAAATGCTTATCTGGTCTACTCACATAGGACTTATTCGCGTGGCGGCCATATTATGCATTAACAGTAGATTTCGTACCCTGAGCCTCGAGTTGAAATGTTTGGGAACGAGTTTCTGTGCGCAAAAACAAAAGTTTTCAATCCCTCGGGACTCAACATGGCCACCGTGTTGGACAGCAGTGGTTTATCAGTGTCTTCAGTGTACAGAGCGTTTGGATATGACGTCACAAATACCAAACCAAAAAACACAACAACAGAAAAACAGAAAACCCGGTCATGTTGAGGTCCATAAACTAATCCTCTGGGAATTGAACTCGATCTTAATGGAAATAGTATCTTTTGTTGTAAATGGTTGAACCCAAGCGTCGTATCATAACTAAGTGAAGTGCGATCGTCCGGCTGAGCGTACATGTAAGGTTGTTTTGGGTCACACTGACCGACCTTTCGACAACGTAAGCGGAAGCGGAAGTCATCTTTAGAGTCAAATGATACGTGTAACGTCAGTAGATGGTACTCTGGTCGTTGATGTGATTAATCAACGAATTCGTGATGTAACTGGTCTGACTGGTAGACTGTCAGTTAAGCCTTGATGTCATTGGCTGTGAACACTTTAAACAGTGATTGGTACGTTTCGATCCGTCTAGGTCTAATGACTGTTCGTGCATTTTTCATATAATTGGTCGGTCAGAAATGTCATCGATAAGTCACTTGTAGGGTACGGGAAGTCGTAGGTATCGGTTTAGTTAATCAGATTTTCAGTACGATCCGTTGGTAGCAATTAGCACTTTTATGTAACTTATTCATCCGAGTCCCCGTCGATTCTTTAGGGAAGTCATTGATGATGTAACCACTTCTTGTACCTAGTTTGCATTCAGATTTCTGCCTGTGACCTGTGACCAATGACCAGAGTATTTATACCATCTATTGAGGTTACACAGATCAGTTGAGTTTTCTTCCACTCAAGTTGTGGAAACGTCAATGTCACCCCAAAAAAGTCCTTCTCAGCACAACACCAAACAGAACGATCGTACTTGACTTAGTTATAGTACCTTTTCTTTCAGTTAAAATAAGGCACCTTACTACGCGAGTAAATATTCTCCATACGAGAACTGCTTTTTCAACAGCCGATTTGTACTTGTCTACAGGAGTTCCGGTGATTTTTACCTTTTTCGTCCTGAGAGGATTTTCGATGTAATCTGCCAAGTGCCTCTGATAGCATCTCAACGTCAGAGGAAGCATCTGTTGAAATGATCAATGGTCAATA
>NC_090888.1:16013989-16021489 GCF_036669925.1 Montipora capricornis | reverse complement strand
TAATTTTGTCAAGTTTAAGACAACATAAAAACCCGTTGAAATAACCCACTTTCAATCTTTTGGGTTGAGGTGAAATAAAGGCCAACTTTAAAGGCCTATAAAAATCCTAGTATATAAATTTATGTGTCATATTGTACATCAGCTGAAAGCTTTATCCTTGTAGGTCATTTTCTCCAACTGTCGTTTTTGGCCCGCAAAAATTAGCGCATCCAGTTAGAAAAGAGTTCGGGCTATTTTGACCAAAAATTCAATGCAAATTGCTGAGCGGATGCATGTCACGCAAGAGGTCACGGCCAAACCTTCAGTTTACAAATAATCAATCTTTTTTCTCTTTCTGATTAAAAATGGCAGCAAAGAGCGCCTTGAAGTACTTCAATGACCTTTCAATTTATTTAACGATCATACAAGCCCACCACATATCATTACTGGGTTGCCTATGGGCAAACCCAGTCGAGGTCTGCGTTTAGTTTGTTTGTTTTCTTTTTTTTTTTTTTTTAGTTTTTTTTTTTTTTTCCGTGTCGGTAAAAGTCTTGCCTGTCACTCCCCTGGTAAGTGGTGTCTTTGTGTATAGAGCCTTCTGCGCGTATTTTCTTAGGATCGAGAGGGTAGTGGAACTGCGTAGATTTCTCTGGTGGACACAGTAGAATCATCAACTTAGCCTGCAATGGCGTCGAAAGTCATGCAACGCGAATGGCGTTTTAGTGAATCCTTAAACAAAATATACCCTTATGGAGCTCAATAATGGAAAGTCAGTTGGATAAACTAGGCATGAATCTCAAAAGCGACGAGTACTGGACTTCGACAACAATCTATCGCCCGTCGAGACGAAATCAAAGTGAGCAGTATTTACCTGAAGTACATGGTAATTTGACACAATTGAGTTTCTTGTCTTCACGCACGCAATGAAATAGGAAGAGGTTTTCACCTCTAAGAGCAAATATGTTGTTTGTTTCAATAAAATTTTCGCTGGAAAAGGATTCTGTGGTATTTTCTGCCTTTGTGAATTATGATATGTTGTGTATTGAATTTTCGAGCTTAAGGTTCAAATGTATATAAGAGAAGTTTTTTAGTATTGCTCTGTAAGCAGGAAGGGTTCACAGGCCTGTTGGAAGCGTGCTTGAGTTTCAACAAAATGAGGCCCAAAATCAGTGAAAACTTGTGACGCAGATGAATAATAAAGTAGCTGCTATTTCCAAAATGATGGAATTACCTGGTGATAAATAACGTCGTACGCGTCTTGGAGAGTAAATTTTGACTTTGCATAAACAAGAGTTGGGCGATTGTGATCTTTGTTTTGACTTCGCTCATTTCATTGTCAAACTTTATAACACTTGACAGAAAAAGAAACTTACAAAAACCCGGTATCTTGCCATCATTTGACACAGATGCTTCACTGTTTGGCGAGTAAACATGCCGCGGTAACTTAATCACGGCGCCCGCTGAATTCCGGCCATGTCACTTTCGATTTCCTTGAACGTAGCAAAAATCTCCCAAAATGTTTGTCGCTGATCGTAACTTTTTATATTCTATATTCACGGTTCAAAATTAATGTTGTTTTCATGTCGTAAATATTTTATTCTCGATCGACCGTCCGGGAAACTTCCTTCTGCTCTTTCTGAAAACTGTGTATCAATATTTATTTGCTTTTTCATCAATATTTGTTTTGCATAAAGCAAGCTACCAGAATCTGTACCTTGCTGAGTTCGCATTTGTTAGAGTTAATAGTATTTTCGGTCAGATGTTTCTGTTTTCTATAAGGGGTTTATTGTTTTGGTCTCCCATCCCAACACTAACCCCGCGAAACAGGGCTTGACTTCAGTGAAGTTTAGTATTACAAAGTTTTCGGATGCTCATAGGGCACACTTGTGGTGAAAAGAAGTTGTGAGGGAACTTGAAAATTATCAACATGTCAGCCCAGAAGCCAATGTTTCTCGCTTCTCTTTTATTTGTTATTCTTCAGAGACTGGAATGCTGTATTTCAATACCACACAATTCAGTGCCTTCTGATTTTCTGTAGCACGTATCACATGCAAGCCAGTGTATGCTTCACAGAAGCATCTAGTTTTATTTATCTTAGGTCTAGACGAAGATAACAGTCGTCGATCGCGTTGATGCGTAGTCCAATAAATTGACGTAAAATTTGATTCACATACACAGCGAAACTTATTACAAAGTTGAAGAGAATTGGGTAGACTTACTGTTGTTTTAAAATAACGCGATGTAATCCTAGGAGCTCCCTATCTTACTCAATTTTTAACCGAAAAGGTCAACAAAACACACTGCCAAAGAAATGATCAATGGAGATGTGCGTCCTTGCAGTTCTTGCTTACCGTAATTCGTTCATAAATGATAAAGCCAATCACTCAAATATTTTTCTTGCCTGTAGAAAAAAAAAAATGAAGAAAAAGAAACCAATCAAGAGTAAAAGAAAAACTTACGACCTTTTTCACCAATAATTCGCATTCCAAAACGAATGTCACGCAAAAGAGTTGCACATTCCATGACATTCTGACAAAATTATCGTCTCGTTGTTGTAAGGTTCTTCCTTTTTTTGAACGTTTTTAGCACGATTTTTCGTTTTAGAATTCTCTTTTAACCATGAACAACACTGTTACGAAACGGCACTAGTACCATTGCGTCGAGTAAAATATTATCTGATTTGTGTTATAACATCACGTGACGAAGCCGTCTCAAGGAGTTGGCTGCAGAACAGCAATTGACCAGATGGATGTTCAGTTGCAACTGAGACCACAGGACATATTTAAGTCCTCTACAGCTAAAGGGGACTGTGGAATTAGTAGCAGTGAGTCAACTTTCGTCTTATCAACCAGCAAAACCCTTTCTTCTAGTTGGGCATGGTAGTAAACCCCTTTCAAAGAATACCCGGGTACATCGGCTCTGGGATACCCCTAGACGAAGAACTTTTTTGAAAAATTTGGATAAATAACCCGGACAGACTTCAAGCGACGGAAGTGATCCAAAAGAATGGCTATCAATCGATCATCCTTGTCACTTGAAAAACCGAAATGCCCCGATTACATATTCATAACAAAAAGATATTGAAGATAAAATTGTTTTGATCACTGACAGATATCGGTATTGGGGTTTGCGTAAAAACTCAGAATAGAGGCGTAGAAAGAAGGTCTGGGAAAAACGAAAAAGGCGGAGGGTACAGCCACACCTTGGCAAAGGGTAGGCTCAAACGAGCTATTCTTTTCGAGCAGTGAGCGATGCAAGCCAGCAAAGAGCGCTAAACCGGAGCGACCGCACCGCAGTCATTTCGGCTTTCTCTTTCTGGTGCCCCTCGCTTCTCTCCTCCGCAGAGGCTCCCGCTTGGTATTCCAGTAACAATAGCAAACATGCTTCTGCGAAGGAGACAGGCGAGTGAGCACCAGAAAGAGACGCGAGATGGCCGGGACGAGGTCGCCCTAGCCTGCCACTTTACTCGCGCGCATTGCGGGCACCGCTCGAAGAGGATAGCTTGCTCGATGCTATCCGATTCTATTGCTTGGAAATAAACATCTGTGGGTAGAAAACGACCACATCAGCCCTAGGACCCAAAAACGAAAATCAACTTGAAACGGCTATCCTGATCTTATTGATCCACAAGTGTAAGGAACATCAAGATCTTCAATTATCAATGAATCTGATCAATTTCTTCGTTTTCTTCAAAACCCCACCTAAAGTAAAAAAGGGAAAACCCCCTCAAAATCCCCTTCAAATCGCTGGAAGCTCGCATGAAATGAAATTTACATGTTGTCACACATATATCAAGTTAGTGCTTTTTAGAAGTGGGTGTTCCTGTTTTGTGGGTGTAATTGTTTTAGTAAAATCCAACTAGTTGGTCAAAAATATCGAGAATAAAAAACTTTTAGCTAGTTAAAGCTTGACTTTAATCCTTTTTACCGCCAAAAAGCCCGCGCTTTTCGCTACTAGTGGGCTATAACATATAGCTTAGTAGTAGCTCAACCAATCAGAAAGCAGTATTGATAATAGACCACTAGTTGGATTTTACTAAATAAAGACCCGCAAAACGTTCGTAGCGGGCGGCGACAGCGGCGAGGGGAGGAGAAATGGCTGTATTCGCATGGTAAGACCCCGGTCAAATTAATTAAGATTCATTGATAATTGGTCTTACACATATCATGCCTTTAAGAGCTGAGTCCAAGTAACTTTGACAACATTCTTCGACTTTTACTTTCGGTGGGGTTTTGTAGAAAATCGGAAAGCCTGGTCAAATTCATTGCAGACCATTACTATGATCTTTTTTTCTTGTGAGTCTCAGGTCGTCTCATTTCGAGATGTTTTCAGGGCTGCATTTTGAGAAGAGTTTCCCGAACATCTGGTCCTTGCTGTTCTGTAGACAAATCCGTACTTTTTGGTTACGTCACGCGAAGTTATATTATCACGCAAATCAAATTTGACATGTTTGTAATAATTTACTCGACGCGATGGTACAAGTGCCTTATGGTAACTGTTTTTCATGGTTAAAAAAGAATTCTCAAAAGTTGCGAGAAGAAAGAACCCTACAACAGCCCTTTAACGAGACGATAATGTTGTCAGAATGTGCTACTCTTTTGCGTGAGTTTTTCTTTTACTCTTGATTGGTTTCTTTTTCTTCATTTCTTTTCTTCTACAGGCAATAAAAAGACGTAAGCAACTGGTATTATCAGCAGTGTGAAATTTATAAACGAATTACGGTAATCAAGAACTGCAAGCGAGGACGCACATTTTCATTGATCATTTTGTTTTGTAAGTCTGTTTTGAGTAAAATTGAGTAAAATAGGGAGCTCCTGGGATGACATCGCGTTATTCTAAACCAAGAGTAACTACAGTTAGTAAGTCTACCCTATTCTCTTCAACTTTGTAATAAGCTTCGCTGCACCCGGGACTATGCATCAACGCGATCGACGACGGTTATCGTTCAGTTAGATCTAAGATTAATAAAATGATAAGTGGCGTGCTTGTATGCTCGTTAAATATAATGAAACGTCATTGAAGTACTTCAAGGCGCTCTTTGCCGACATTTTCAATCAGAAGAGAAAAAAGATGCATTATTTGCAAACTGATTAGGATTGGCCGTGACCTCTTGCGTGACATCCGCTCAGCAATTTGCATTGAATTTCTGGTCAAAATAGCCCGAACTCTTTTTAAACTGGATACGCTAATTTTTGCGGGCCAAAATCGACAGTTGCAGATAATGACCTACGAGGATAAAGCTTTCAGCTGATGTACAATATGACATGTAAATTTATATACTAGAATTTTTATAGGCCTTTAAAGTTGGCCTTTATTTTACCTCAACCCAAAAGATTGAAAGTGGGTTATTTCAATGAGTTTTTATGTTGTCTTAAACTTGACAAAATTACATGAAGTTTACATTTTTTAAAAGACAAAGGGTCCTTTTACCAATATTCAAAAAAGCAAATCGGGAATTCAACGCGTTGTCGCATACGGAGTTGGCGAAGTTGCAGAATTTTTAATTGTTTTTCCGGGGGGTCGGGGGCCGCCTCGGCGTAATTTGAACTTTTGGATTTTTCGGAAAAAGCAAAGCGCGATGGAACTTTTTATTTCCATTTTTGAAAATAGTTCACCAAAAGGATCTTTTAGGTAGAATAAAATAAATTATGAAATTTTGGAACTGTCGGCGGATTCTCGATATTTACAGTCAGGGCCTCTTAAATGCTTGAGCTGTGGAATGTATTTAGGTTCCAAACACTAATGCTGAAACACTACATTACAGGTATAAAAATTAAAAATATGGCAAATACAGTACAGTGTCCATTGGCACAATTGGTGTTTAAATTGGTTTTTTTGCAGTCATAGGGCATGGCCTTGACAGAAGATAACATAATAAAGATAAGTCGTTGCTTCTACAGAACCTTACCCTAGGTGCCAGAGGAATATTTCTTGCAAGAAAGGTCCAAGGTCCGAGACCGAGGACAAAAAAAAAAATACACTGTACGGTACCACTGGTGGCTCGAGCCCAGAGCCTTGAGCAGCTTTAAGGTTTTCAACAAATGATGTGACAAACAGCGTTGCATGAATTCGGCCTGAGAGGAAACACTTCAAGAGAAGAAGTTTACGATATGACCATGGTGCTGCCCCGAGTTTTCGAGTTTTAGAGTATTGAGAAGTATTTTCTTGATAGCTTTATGAAATTTAGATTTACAAAAAAACTAACACTACGAGGGATAGAGTTCCAGATCAACACTCCAATTCTTGCAAAATAGTTTTTCATTTGCTCAGTTCTTGTAGCCTTTACATAGAACAACTCTTTTGAGGATGCTCTAGTGTCGTAGTTGTGAACTGTACTAGTTTTGGTAAATTGATTGAGAACGTTAAAACCTGGAGCAGATTGACCATTAATGTCATACATAAGATAACTAGCATATTGGAGAAAAGAAAATAAGGGAAGACAGGTTTCGGTGAAAAAAAAGGAATTGCATGCTCATGAACACTACCAAAAAAGATCAAACGAAGAGCACGCTTTTGCAAAACCAATAATTGCTTTTGACAAACTTGTGCACAGTTGCCCAAGAGCAAATGCCGTAAGCTCGATAGGGAGTAATTAGAGTGTGATAGATATTGAGCAGTAAACATCTTGGTACATAATGTCTCAGTTTTGCAATAACTCCAATTGATTTGCTAAATTTATGACAAATGTGGTCCATATGCTATTTCCATGACAAGTCAGAATCGTTCAGTAGTCCAAGGTATTTAACATAGTTTTTCATTTCAAGATTTGTAAACTTTAAGGTATTTGTAGCAGAGATAAAACTTTTTAACTGAAGAAAAAAAGGCTGAGATCGAATGATACTCTGTCACAATTCTTACATACCCACTCTCTTCAATTTTGATGATTTGACCCTAGAGCATATTGGGGTGAAAAGGGTTGATCTTGTCTACTTTGTTTATTTGAATAGTTGTCATTCTCCCATTTCCTTGTGATTTGACGTCCTCTATGAGCAACTTGAGAATACCCCGCCACAGCTAACCACTACTGTTTCCCCTATGCGGCATCTTTTGAAGAACGAGACTTAATACAATAGAGCCTATTCTTATTCAATGTAATGCAAATAAGTGGCGGGGCATTCTGAAGTTTAGCCCAGTTTTCCTTGGTGGTATGTCCATTTCTTTCTTTGCAATGTCTTTAGTTGTGACTGAGATAGTTTGTCTTCCATTTCTCTCGAATCACTAATCAATTTTTCACTTTGAATTTTCAAGTACTCCATTGCTTCATTGTAAAATTGATCTTCGATAAACATGGTTAGTTGTGATGTATTTTGCTTCTGCTTTTGCTTAAAGTCATCTAATCTTTGATAAAACATTTCGTGTGACACACACTGCATTGTCGAGCTGTTTTCTTCCAACAAAACTTGCGAAGTCTAAATGTGAATAAATTGAAGTTTGGACCGAGAGTGGCCTGGGATGAATATTAAAATATTTAATTATAAAATAATTATCATGGTAAGTTTGCATGATCTGCTTGTGTGCTCA
>NC_090888.1:15978989-15988989 GCF_036669925.1 Montipora capricornis | reverse complement strand
AAGCGTATTAACAGGCAGTGGAGTCATGAATCTTACATCTTTGAACGACATACCAGTCTGAGGGGTAAAGTATTTTACCCCCTATTTGGTTACTCCCTTTAATGACTCCTTTGATATTGTACCGAAGTCTGTTGCCTATTGAAGAGCATCGAAGATCACGTGCTTAAAATGCGAAACTGGGTGTAAATTTTTTACTACTGTTGTAAGTAAAGTTTTCAAGTCAATGTTATCTTTGAGCTGTAGATTAATGATTTCGATTTTGCTGATAAGGGTCTTCACACCATTGACTAGAATGTCTACAGAAACTTTCGGGACACAGTTCCATCGCATGGAAATTGGAAAGTCGTCAATGAAACTAAAGAAGGTCTAAGAGTAGTAAGAGCTGTCAAAAGGTCTGTCAACTCATGCAGTGACATCGTTCGTCAGACACTTCCAGTGACTTCCAACACCCCCGTTTTGCGGAAAAGTGAAGAGTATCGGCTTTTCTCGCCCCAAAGACTGGTAAATTCATAAAATTCGTGACTAGTTGAGTCCTCAAACGAGGCATTGAACTTTCATTTTTATGGCGAGAATTTTTTACGGTTAACATGTTTTACGGCTAACGTTTAATAATTTTTACACCTAACGGCTAGATTTTGGGTTATTACGCAGCTATTACAAAGGCTCTCGGGATTGGTTCAGAGAACAATGGACACAAAGAACGGTACAAAAGAAACAATGGACTCTAACTCTAAAACAATAGACCTGCGTCCTATCTCACTATTTTTGGCCTTTTTATGGCTAACGGGTAACCCCATGGGCCCCCACATATGCATAAAAATCAACAACTCAAATGAAGCTATGATCCACGCAGTTATGAGCGCAATTTTAGCAAATGTGTAGAGAAGCCTGAATAATTCAGGACTTCAACGGGGTTTGAAACCGTGACCTCGCGAATCCGGTGCGACGCCCTACCCAACTGAGTTATGAAGCCACTGACGTTGGGAGCTGCTCCTTTTTGAGTTCTAATGTTACCGTGATAAATGAATCAACGAATGAAATGATATATGAAATGAATCATATATTGAACTGCGAATATGAAATCAAGTGAAGCTATGATCCTCGCAGTTATGAACACGATTTTAGAACATTAGAACTCACAAATGACCAACTCCCAACGCCAGTCGCGTCATAGCTCAAGTTGGTTAGAGCAGTATTGCGACTGAGGCCACGGGTTTAAAACCGTGCACCTTTGAACCGTTGAAGTCCTGAATTTTTCTGGCTTCTCTACGCAATTGCTAAAATTGCGTTCATAACTGCGAGGATCATAGCTTCACTTGATTTCATATCTGCAGTTCAATATCTAATTCATTTCCTATATCATTTCATTCCTATCTCAACTAGGAAGTATTTGAACGGTGGGATTCCTCAGGGAACAAAATTGGGTCCACTATTATTTGCTGTCTTGGTCAACGACCTAGTTTTATCATGGGCTCCTAGCGCCAAATTCGTCGATGACCTGACTGTCCTTGAGGTTGTCCCTAGGAATTCCCCTTCTTTGTTTAACTTTATTGTCAACAAAATAGAGTTCATATGCGGTTACTAATAACACGCACCTTAACCCAGTTAAATGTAAAGAGTGCTCTCTTGACTTCCTTAGATACGAAAGTTGGAATTGGAAACCTATCGTGGTGGGGGGTGCTTTTATTGAGCGCGTTTCGTGTTTCAATTTGCTTGGGGTTCACATTTCGGATGACCCTACCTGGGCTGCCCATTGTGATGCAATAATCAAGAAAGCCAACGGACGACTCTACGCCTAAGAGTCGTGAAGAAATATGGCCTATCAATGCAGGATCTTACTGCCGTTTATTGTTTACTTATTCGATCTGTCCTCGAGTACGCCTGTGGAGTATTCGCTAGCCTTCCCCAATATTTATCAAATGCTCTAGAAAGAATCCAGAAACGTGCGCTGGTAATCATAGCACCAAGTGCATCTTATGAACAAGCCCTATCCATATTGGGCTTGACCTCTCTACGGGATCGAAGGGACGCTACTTGTGAGAGATTAGTTTTTAAAATTGCGCCTCCCAACCCCCCTTTTCCCTTAATATCAAGTAGAGTAGAGATGAGTCATACTAAGTATAATCTCAGAAGGAATACCACCAAAGTAGTTAAACAATGTAATACTGAACGTTTTAGTCAATTCGCTTCTTTTAGGTAGGCTAATAACCTCTCACATTGGAGGCATTAGTATGTGAGGGATTACTATTTATAATTTATATTTATATTTATATTATAATATTCATTGTATCTTGAATTTAGTTTTTAAAACTGCGAGGCAGAAATAAACGAATTTGATTTGATTTGTTGATTTATTCATCACGGGAACATTAGAACTCATAGCTCAGTTGGTTAAAAGCGTCGGACAGGTATCGCGAGGTCACGGGTTGAAACACCGTTAAAGTCTTGAATTTTCCAGGCTTCTCTATGCAATTACTAAAATTACGTTCATAACTGCGAGGATCATAGCATCACTTGATCTCATATCAGCAGTTCAATATATGTTTCATTTCATATTTCATTTCATTCGTTAAAATCAACAACGGCATCCGCCATTTTGTTCACATGTTCAGACTCTGGGAATCTGGAACGAGTGCTTTAATTGGTCAGACGTAGCAACTTAATTTCCTTGTTCTTATGCTGCTTCGTTTTCACACAACAAAAGCGAACGTAAGTATAAGCGCAAATACAAGGCAAATTAAGACTTTTGATCCTTGTGCTTGTGCTTGGTACTTGTGACAACCTCGTTTTCACGGTGAAATAAGCTCTATTATGCTTGTGCTTGCGTCGCTAATGAAAACCAGGCTTTAAGGTGTCATTGTAGGGTTAACGCCCAGAGAAGCGGCCGAGGGAGTCTTGGGGAGGAAAATAATGACCAATCAGATTGGAACTAATGAGAGATGACCGCAATGCCTCTGATTGGTCCCCATAGAAAGTGGCCATGATTCTTCGTACTTCTGTCGTTTTTTGTGCTAAATCCATTGTTATCTTTGTTCGTTCTATTGTTCTTTTGGCCAATCCCGAAGCCCGTTCAATGGGGTACGACACGACCCGAGAAGTTCAGGTATCGATAACCGGTACTTTTTGCGGCAGCCTGGGAAAATAGCGACAAGAGAAGAAGAACCGCTGACTTTAAAAATCGTTTGCGTCGTTGCGAAATGGACTTTAGTTATCGATAACTGGCTGAACAGACGGGAGAAAGAGAGTTGTCGAGAACAAAACGGCCGCGTTTCGATAATTTAGGGACAGGGATTGTTAGGGACAGCTAAAAAGTTATCGATAACAAATTGCCTCCTCTGTTGGGGCCACCAACCGCCAACTTCAAATTTTACTGAAATCCCTGGTAACCTGATGCGGTGTTTCCAATTCAAAATTCTTTGGATTGAAAGCGAGACGAGCACGTGGCTATCGAGTTTTCTCTTCTCATCCTTCTTCCACCTTCATCCGGATTGAATTTTTGGACAGTTAGGGATTGGTCAAAAAGTATAGTGTGGGGGGGGGGGGGGGGGGGGGGGGGGTTGGCCGGAGCAGAAAGGGGGTGGGTCATCAGTTTTTGAGCCCTTAGCGAGGGGTAGGTCATTCTATTGTCAGCGACCTATTGGGGGTGGGTCATCCTATTTTAAACAGGAATGGGCACATTGTTATGATCAAGGGCTTGATTCTGTTGAAATAGCTAAAAATAAATTTAAAGCATAGCAGCTTTAACGACGTACAATTTTATCTTTGTTCGTAAAATACAACTGTTAAAACGAAATTGAAAATGATAAAAAGAGAAATCTCAGATGAAGCTCAGATGAAGATGATATTCCCCTTGCAAAACTTGCCTTTATAAACAATTCGAGTGACAGTGACAACAATGTGCCATGTAAGTTTCAGCCTTCATTTAGGGGTGGGTCCAGTCCCTTACCATGGAATTAACATGCCGAACACCTTCTAATAACAGGAAATTTAAGAAACGGTAACTTCTACGAAAATGCCATTTGATGATGATCTTTGCATACGGCAAGAGCTACTGAAATTTAAATAGACCAATCATAATTTAGCAAGCGGGAGAAACTGTGCTATCCTTGAACTTGGGTAGAAAGGGGTTTTATGGGAACATATCTGGACTTTGTTGAACTTACTTCTCCCGATAAAGAGAATAAACTAATCAGTCTCTCCTGTCAAATTGATTTAATTCGTAAACAAAACACGATATTTACACAAAGCTAAGCAATCGAGAAACTTCGTTGATAAAACTGCATAGAAAGGGCACCAAAGAAAGCTAGTGTTTGTTTTCACGTCCTAAGAACGTAGGCATATATATGTATATAATCAAAATTTCATATGAAAAAAACAAAACAGAATACATAAATAATACATGAATAAATAAAAAAACTAGATTAAACTAGTAGCTAGTAACTAGTAAATTAAACTAGTATCAATACAGCAAACTAATAGCACTACTGACAGCATAATCAGCATACTATACAAAAAGCAAAAAAGCCCACTGTTACCACAGGGTCCAGGGGAGATGTGTTTGTAGTTAAAACATCAAAACCGTCGAAAACCTCTAAAAAAATGGTTATTTTCATCGCGTTACAGTTTCGTTGCCAATCCTATATAGCGCAAACCAAGAGACCGAGGGCTCGCAAGATCGGCTTATTCTTTACCCAGCACTTCGTGCCTCGGTCGGACCCTCAGTCGCCCTTCGGGCTACGTGCTATGCACCAGCAAAGATATGGCTTGCGGTTATTGAGCTTCAAAATTGCGAACAACAAAGTTGATCTGGGTCAGATAAGAGGCGAAGAAATCGTTTCAGTACATTCGTACAGATCCCATTGGACTAATTAATCGTGCTAAGCGACAAGGATATAACTTTTTCAAGGTGAGACGTTAAATAAGTAATTCATTTATTCACGTGAAACTCCTCTGGACCCTGTGCTGTTGCCCGCTGCAAATCCTTTCGAGTCTCCTTAAGAAACAAGTAACTACCCTTTGAGCTTTTGTGTAGCTTTGGTCAGCAATGTATGAAACCAATGCTAATCACAACTGTGGGCTCGGGAAAGTTTAATGGAACCATTGTTGAACAGCAGGGTTGAAAAATGACTGGACATGCGCCAAGTAAACCACTCAAAGATGACGAACCAAAGGAGCTAATTAAAGATCTGTTGTTTGTGCAATTAAACAAGGCAGCCATGACTTAACTTGCAAACCAACCATCGCGTGGGAAGCTTTTACAATCCTAACTAGATTTACGTAAATACTGATGTACTTGCATTTCATCTACGCCAAATTGCGTCAAAAAACTTTCAATCCGACTTGCATGCACCAAATTTCTACAAAAGAAATCTCAAGTATTAAGAAACAGTTCTTCATATAACGTTATTACAAACGACCTTATTTCAGCAGGAAGCTTTTTGAGCACCGGGTGAAACCATTCGAATGATTCGTCCGATAAAAGGATTAAAACCAATGTGATTCCTAAAGAAGGCGGGGAGAGCCGTCAAAATTGGAGCTGTGTGGGTTTAAAGGTGCAAGTCTTAATCTTTTTCGAGACTACTTCTCTGACAGAACTCAGGTTACAGTTATCAACAATGTAAATTCTGAAACAAGTTTCATACGTCGCGGGGTGCCTCGAGGCTCAGTCCTCGGCCCCCTGCCATTCCTATTGTACTTTAATGACCTTCCAAACTGTAATGTTCTATCAGATGTGAGAGCCGGTTATAAGCTACTTGGATTTATTCGTCGATCATCAAGGTACATCAGGAAATCTAGTTCTCGCCCAACTATGTATTTGGCTCTTGTACGTCCGCAACTGGGTTATGTAACCCAAGTCTGGTCCCCTCAAACAATCGAACTGATGAAAAGCATAGAACGTGTCCAGAGAAGAGCAACTAACTACATCTTAATGTTACCCTTCCAAACTGAATGGTCATACCAGGATAGACTTATACAGTGCAACTTACTACCGATAAGCTATTGGCACGAGATGATGGACCTAGCATTTGTATATAAAGCTACAAATGGACTTATAGACATTGACCGCAGCATTTTACCAACCATACGCAGGTCTGCAAGAGTAACAAGATCATGCCATGCCAGTAATACTATTATCTATACTACCAAGAGATGTAGAACTTTAACTTACCAGCGTTCATTCTTTATACGTACAAACAGGATCTGGAATTCTCTACCTACCTACATTAGAGAAAATTCTCTTTCACTCGCTTCGTATAAAAACAAACGTATTGAATATTATACAAATGCTCTCTTGAACATTTACAACCCGGACAATCCTAAAACATGGAAATTTGTTTGCCCTAAATGTATCATGGCCCGACCCCTTGTTATAGATATAACTTGCTGTTTTTAACTATTAAGTTTAATATTTTTGTAATTCAGTATTTATTTTTGGGACCACAGTAATTGGTTATGCTGTTGTGGCCTCCCTGTCCCACATTTGTTGGGACGAAGTCAAATAAAATAAAATAAAATAAAATAGAATGTACGTAATTGCCTCCAAAAACCATGAAAAGCTGTTTTCATTCCTGGCTCACGATCTAAGCAATCTGAAACAATGGCTCGACTCAACCGTCTTAAGCCATAATGGCCTCTAGACCAAGTGTCTGTTTACAGGCACAAGGCATAAAATCTCGCAGATGGTTTTGATCTCAGATCCTGCACTTGCATTTTAATTCAAAACCCTTAAGATATTCATCTGAGTGTTCATTGGGTATTAAGGTTCATGCATGTGACCCAAATATGCCTCATTTATTGGCTGCTGCCCTCATGAATAATTAATGATTTGAGAATGATATGTTGAAACCGTTTTGCTTTCAACAAAA
The DNA here is from genome assembly GCF_036669925.1 of Montipora capricornis. Lineage (NCBI taxonomy): Eukaryota > Metazoa > Cnidaria > Anthozoa > Scleractinia > Acroporidae > Montipora > Montipora capricornis. The sequence goes on along the minus strand of NC_090888.1, from coordinate 15,982,123 downwards.
TCGAACAGATATTGAAGCAAATGTTGAAGCCATTTGCCCGGGCCGTAAGATCATTAGATACTCATATTGTCTTCCTTGCCCTGTTTGCTGTTAAAAATCCTTAGCCCACCTTTTTTTTCTTGCAGGAACGAAGACCACAATACTCCTCAGCCAATTGTCTTTTCTCAGTCTTCTGTAATGCTTGTGCTAGACTTTGATAAGTAGGATTATCTGCCGACTCCATCCAGCTTCTTAGAACTTCTGCAAAATCACACTGTATATTTAATCACAATTTTATCCAAAAGTAATTTCATAATTGAAACTGGAAGATGTGAGCTATAAAACTGTCCTTCGGAAGTAGCAAAAAGGAGTGTATGGGAACTTTCTTTCATTATGTAAAAACTCAAACTATCTCTAAACTACTTATCGATAACATATATATACATCCATTTATTTGAAAAAAAGATTATTTTATCCTTGGAACTTTTAAGAATAGAAGAAGGGTAGTTATTGAATCCTCCCTGTTATTAATTATTGTAATGTTATGCTGACAATTGTTCTACAGCTATCATGATCAGAATTTTTCTTTCATGCTCTTGTTTAACCTCAGGGTACAATACCTTTGGGGTAACAACCCCTAGCCTATCTTTCTGTCTCCTGTCACTTCACATGAATTCTGGAGTTTTATTGGTAGTATGAGTGCTAATAAGTCTTCAGGTCCTGACAGTCTGCCTCTTAATGACTCCTTTACTAATGGTAATTTCCCTGAGAAATTGAATTGGCAACCCTAACCCTAACTCTTATCTTTAAGAAAGGCTAAAGACTTAATAAAGATAATTACAGACCCATCTCTGTCCTCTGTCATCTGTAAAATATTTGAAAAGCTATGTATCATCGTCTCTAAAAATATTTGGAAAATTTAAAGATCCTATATGCACTTCAGTTTGGTTTTAGGGAACATTTTTCTCCTATGCGTGCGCTTATTTCGATCACTGAATCTATTCGCCAGTCCACTGATAATAACGAATTTGGTCGTGGTATATTCACCAATTTGAAAAAAAATCCTCAGTTGATACGGTCAATCACAGAATCCTATTAACTAAGCTCAACCATTATGGAATAAGAGGTAATGCGCTTGAGTTGTTTGAATCTTATCTATCCCACAGACTGCAATATGTATGTGTTAATGGTCATAACTCAATTTCTCAGCCAGTAACTAGTGGTGCTCCATTCTAGGTCTCCTTTTATTCTTACTATATGTAAACGACCTGCCATATTCCTCAAGCCTACTAACATTTCACTTATTTGCTGATGATACTAACCTTTATCTCTCCAGTAGAGACCTTAACCAACTTGAACTAACTCTAAATCAAGAACTCAAATCTGTTGCTGACTGAATGAAGTGCAATCGCATAGCGCTTAGTATCTCAAAAACTAATCTTATCCTTTTTTACTCGAGGAAACTAAAGCCTGACCAGTCTTTGTGTTAAAATTGATGATGAATGTATTAAACAAAATTGTCTCGGCTTAATACTTAGGTGTAATTTTTTATGTGAATTTAACATGGAAAAAGCATACTGATGAACTTTGTCTTAAACTATCAAAGACTGGGGATATCTTGTCAAAAGTAAGACATGTTGTCAATCAAGATATTCTTATTGTGCTCTGCTACTCTCTTATTTATCCTTTTCTCCTCTATGGTGTTCATGTTTGGGGTTTAACATTTCCCTCGTTTCTAAGACCATTGCGTACTTGTTATCCAAAAGAAAGCAATAAGAATTGCAACCTTGTCCGAACCAAGATCCTATTCTGCATCCCTCTTTAAAGTGCACCTAAAGTCAAATATTTTTCGTCTACAATATTAATCTCCCCATCAAAATCAACCCCGTTTACCAATCTTACCTCAGAATTGCGCTTTATCTGTCGGGCAAGACGCGCAAAGTTATGAAATTTAGCAGTAATTTGTAGCCACGACCATTGATGTGAGAGCAATGGGTCTATTCTCGATTTTACGTCACAAACTGTTTTGCAATGCAAAATTTCTTTGAAAACAGGAATGCAAAACAGTTTGTGACGTAAATCGAGAATAGACCCATGCCTCTTACATCACGGTCGTGGGCTCAAATTACTGCTAAATTTGATGCTCGGCACAGAAAAAGCGGAATTCTGGGTAACAATGGTGACATATATTTGCTTTGGAAGGGGAGATTTGTATTAGTAACGAGAAATATTTGAGTTTAGGTACACTTTAAATCGCTCAACTTACTTGACATAAATGATATCATCAAATTAGAGGTACTCTCTTTTGTTTATCAGTGGTCACACAGACTATTACCTCCATCTTTTATTATTTAATGAATATTTTACTTTCGCCTCTTCTGTTCACTCCTATTCCACTCGGCAGTCTTGTGATGGCCATCTTTATGTCACTTCTGTTAACAATACCCAATATGGTTAACGTTTCATACAATTCACTGGCTCTCGTTTTTGGAATGTTTTGCCCTCATCTGTTACTAAGTCAAATTCTCTTTCACTGATTCGTAACACCCTCAAAAACTCTCTGCTTAATTCTTTTTCTCCTTAATTACTAGCCTAGCGTAGGAAGAAATATTTTTTATCCTAAAGAAAGAAATTTTCTCAGTCTGTGTTCACCTTGTATGTATTTTTCTTTTCTCTTTTCTTTTTTGTTGGGACATTAGCCTCTGCTACTTGGATGATCCCAACTCACTCACTATCTAGACATTTGTACTTTACTTCCTTTATTCATATTTTTTGTTGTTTGTAAATCTCAACTTTTTATTCTGTACTTTTTTGTTATTTGAGTTGAGTTAAATAAATTATCTGACGTTATCTGATCTGAAATCTGCATGATCTGATCTGGGAAGGCAATGAAGGCAACTAAGGGACAACAAGACCCCCAGGAACAATGGACCTTTTTGCAGATACGGCGGCCATTTTGATTTCTATTGTGTCGAAAGACATAATGGAGTGCTCAGGGGGCATCCCATAATAGCTATTTGAAAGAATAGAAATCTAAATGACCGCCGTATCTGCCAAAATGTCTATTGGGCTATTTGACTAAAACAATGGCTCTGGTCACTACGCAAGTACATTTTAAATTTTGATGAATTTGTTTTGGCGTCCTCTCCTAAACG
>NC_090888.1:15938989-15968989 GCF_036669925.1 Montipora capricornis | reverse complement strand
ATTTGTCCCCACTCTATCCCATACCAATGTTGATAATGTGGTGAGAAAGGAAAAGTACCGTGCAAACCTTTGACGGTTTCCTAACCAATTCTGGCGTGAAAACCCTTAGAAATGCACTCTCAATTTTGTCTCCACTCTACCCCATACCAATGTTGATAATGTGGTGAAAAATACCGTGCTAGCCTTTGGCCGTTTCCTAACCTACATTGGATCAGGGGGAGGGGGAAAGTATGGAGAAGTTAATCTTTTATCACACAGACAAATGAGGGAATGATCATTTTCCCAACGAGTTTTGTCCAAGAGTGTGGGTGGAAGGCAGCATTCAGTTGTTCCCTTAAGAACAGAAGGTCTCAGGAGAGATTAAGATGCTCACTAGAAATAATCCAAAGAGATATACTAAGATCGATAGTTACATTTTTGATATAGGAAAGGTTTTCTTAATTGAAATTCAGGGAATGGTCATGGTGGCCCACAAATCCATCACTGGTTATCATCTGTGTCTTCAAGAGTATCTGAGCGCATAGGCATATGACGTGACAAAGGCCAAATAAAGAAAGCGCTGTCACTTTGATGTCTAGAAACTAATCCCCCGGGAATGAAACTCTCCCCTTTTTAGGCAAACACAACATAGCATCTTTTCTTCAGTTACAAAAACCAAGGCATCTTATCACGTGAGTAAATAGGTTCTATTCGAGAACTGTCCTCCAAAGCCGATTTGCACGATGTACTGTACTTGTAAAAGTCCTCATGATTTTATCCTTTTTGGGCCTTACCACATTTTCTCTTTAATTTGCCTTGAGCATCTGATGGCATCTGAGGTTCGCAAGAAGCATCTGTCGAAAGAAATGAAAGCGAACAATACGCGAGTAGCTCAGAGGTAAGAGAAAAAAAAAACATTACGCATTCAAGTCGAGCTGACTATGTAGCAATGAAGTCGTTTGTTTAGAGCAGGTTTCCAATGTTGAATCATTAGGCCTTCAAAAATTCTGCGTTTGTGAAAGGATTGCGTCGTGAAGAGTATACGGGCAGGTTCAGAGTTATTACATGCGTTGGAGTGTTCTTGAATTCGCACCTCCACATTTCTCATGATCTCGCCGATGTAACTGTCAGCGCAGGAATAGTCTCCTTTATAGACCACATGTGATCGATGAGTGTTTTTGTCATTCAAATTGAAAAGACTTTTGATCTGTTTAGTTTGCCAAAGGATAATGAAAATGTGATTGAAATCCGTGAATTTGTTCAATTGGGAAATGAAGGTTTTACTAAGTCTTTCGTTTCTGCTACACTAAGGGATCTTGATAATAATTTTGTTGCGCTCTTCGCAACCCTTTTATTTGTAGAGGTGGCCATTGAAACTGAACACTGTATTTTTAGTGACATTGGAGAGCAGACGCTACAAACAAATTGACGGATGTGGTGTAGGAAACCCTTTATCTCCAGTCCTCGCAAATATTTTCATGGCAAAACTGGAGTCCGACGTTGTCCGACCTTTAACCCACCGTTTTACGACCGGTATGTTAATGATTGTTTCTCCAAAAAAAAAAAAAGAAAAAGCCTGATGATCTACTTGAGCACCTCAATAGTTACCATCCTAACATCGTTTCTACTGTCGAAGAAAATCCTGACCGTTTCCTCGACACTTCTTTCACTTATGTTAATAAGTTCAACTGCAAAGCCTACAAGAAACAAGGAAAACTACCAACGCATTGGAATCAGAAATCCCTACCAAATGGAAAAGAAATTGTATTACTGGCGCCATCCACAGGAGACTGCTCTTGCGGTGACAGTTACATCGACGAGACCATGAGAAATGTGGAGGTGCGAATTTAAGTACATTTCAACGCATGTAATAACTCTGAACCTGTCCGTACACTCTTGACTGCGCAATCCTTTCACAAACGCAGAAACCTGCTCTAAACAAACAACTTCATTGCTACATTGCAAAACTCTTGCCATTGAGAATTACCTGATAGACATAAATACACAATCATGCGGACGGTCAAACTACCCTGAAGATGGGTTAACCCCGAAAACGTTCGGTTTTTACTTCTTAAAGAATTTTTAGCCTTGCAAATACTAGTCATTTTCACTGAGCAAATATTATTATTGTTATTATTATTATTATTATTATTATTATAATTATTATTTTATTTTTATTTATTTATTTATTTATTTATTATATTTTTTTTTATTATCATCATTATTAATACCATTATTGTTATTTACTTATTTAACATGCAACTGCATTAAACAGCCAGATTTTTCATGATGAAGTTTACCCTGGCTATAGTGCGGCCATTCTTGAAAAACAACAGGGTCATTGAGCATCTTTTGCCACAACAGAGGCTGCCATGGTACTTGCAAAGGACATCCACTCACTTCTTGACAGTTGAGTTTGATTAACAAAATGTGTCACACCTTTTACTACCACCCACTCATTCTTTTCATCATAGGCTGCAGCGAAAACACCTGAAGTTAAGGATGATAGGAAGTTAGCATCAGAGCTTCGTATTTTTAGGGAAAGGTCTTCAAACAACACTCTGTTGCTTCATATCTCCTAGTCAATCCTTGAAACAGCAGCTTTAATTTCACCAGAGAAAATATCGCTTTGATTTTTTTAAAAGATAGTTGTAACAATTAACGTACACTTCACAACTATTCTATTCTCCTCACTTGTTACAACAACCAAGTTTTTTGGACTCAAATGTTCCTCAGACAAAGTGAAAATTTTTTTCTATATTCTATCAACACATTTTTATGTACTCATTACTAGCACACAGTAAAATGAAACCTTCAACCTTAGAGATAATGCATTTCAATGGCAGCTGTCTTATTAATTCACTAAAATAATCTTGGCTACCAATCAGAAGTTCAGAAAAGACAATAATTGCTTAGCTTAATATTTCCTTGGAAAGCTACCAATCGGTTTCATTGATCAAAACTGATAGAGATAACACAATTTAATAAATTTAGGTTTTTTCCCTTGGATTTGTCTAAATACAAATTAGTTAAAGTGCCGCTGTGATAAAAAAAAAAAACACTTCCTTTTTTTCTTCAGATTTTGAAAGTGCGTTTGCTTAAAGGGAGAGTTTCACGTCTGTGCGCATGGGCAAACTGTCACGTCAGCCCATTTAATTCCATTGTTATTGAAACAATCGAAAGCACTGATGCAGGAAACGGAAACAATGCCATAGAAGTGGAATTACTTTTGTAATCATTTCCTTTGTGTTATGAGCCTACTGCATGCGAATAGATTACTCGTGCGTAGAATAAATTTTCGACCCGTACAATAAATTCGAGATCAAAACTAAATTTGATATTTGTGTGTGAACGCGCAGTGTCTTCCACCAAATTTGGGCCGTAGTCATTCAGTGTATTTGCTTTACTACTCTCTTTGGTTAATTAACATCATCTGGCTCAGTAAGAAACCGTAAAATTTACAACTGCCAGCCCTAAAGCTTGGACATGCGCAAAACCGTGAAACTGTCCCTTTAACACCTGACTAGCAAAAGTTTGAGCTTTGATTTTTATCCATAGGTCGTTTATTTTAAGTGTAAGTTTCGGATTTCGCAATCCGCCATTACTCACGTTCAAAACTGACCAATTGGACCACACAGGGTTGGATCTAGGAAAAAGAGACGTCAAAGGCTTACTAGCTTAAAAATTCAGCGTGTGAACGCAGCTTATACATGCAAAGCGCGAATTTAAAGTCTGAAAGCCCAAAACTCCCGTGCTGCTTATCAATTCTGCGGCGTACACACGCCTTGCATTCTAAGATTAGTGAGCCTAGTCATTTTCTCCTTGATCCAGCTCTCTCAAGAACATAAAGTTAGTATAATGGCGGACCCTTAAATAGGAAAATTCCATTTAAAATAAACGGGTGTCTTTTTTAAATCAAGGCTTAAAACTTGGGTCACTTAGTGTTTAGTTAACATATAGTTTTAAAATCCAAAGAAAAAGAAGAATTTATTGTTTGGTCACATGGGCAATTTAAGGGATGATTAAAACTATTACCTTCCCCTTCTGTCTCAACAGCAATTGCTTCTGGATATTGTAAATGAAGATCAGCACATCCACACCTCGCTGCCTGTGTTTGGCTCAAAATATCATCATTACAGTGTACTTTAACCTTCAATTCAGCTGGATTTTCCAAAGGAGCAACCCACCCATAGGGTGCATATCTAACAAGATTACTCATATGTCTACCTTCATGAACTTTGAATCCAGCTGCTGTTGTCAACTTGGCAGATACAACTACATCTCCTAGTTTGACTCTATCTGAGCTTAAACCGCTGCAAGTTCCCACTGAAAACACTGCCTTAGGGCTCAAGACCCTGACAGCATTCTTTACTGCTGTTAATGATCCCCCTGGGACGGCGGCACCTTTCGAACATTTAATTAATGCAACTTTAAGGTTCTCTTGGTCACCATTATTACCAATGTATCCAAAATAGATCGGACCAACTTCCTTCTTGTAACTTTTGAAGGGTCGTTCCAGAAATGAGAAACAACTCAAGAACTCACAATCCTCCACTGTTAGTAGCAAAACATCGATCGGCAGGTCAGCATTTCCCCAGGGTTTGCCGGCAATTCGAAGATCACTCAGTGTTGGTAGCTTGACCAAGAGTTTTGGGGGCGTGTCATAACATTCTTCTGTTACAGGCAAACAAAGTTTCCTTTTCTTTCCACCTGAGATTTAAAAACCAAGCAAAATAATTTATCATCTATTAGCTTCCATATTTACTATACACAAATTTGGAGCAAAATAAGTGACAACACATTCCTGCTTAGCATTAAGATCTACTATTCAATTAAATGGTTATTGCATTTGACAGCTTTCTCTTGAACACTTAGCAAAGGCACTGTTGCATGCTGGAGTAGTTGTGCATCAAAACTGATTTGTTTTGCTTTGTGTACTGTATGTCCATGCTCTTACGTTACAAGAGAAGCAGAAAACTGTCTTTTGCAGAAATTAAGTGTTATGATTCAAATTAATTTTACCTGGGTTTTGCATGTGTTCTCAAATAGTCCAGTTTATTGCCAACGAGTGAGCCAAGTGAAGGCGCGAGGCTGACGAGGTGGCAGCCTTATAGAGAGGAGGCGCGAGACTGTTGTGTATGCAGAAAAAATTAAGAGTGCTCAAGAGAAAATGTAATGTGAGGTAAGGGAACAAAGGCCACTTATCATGTGACTTCAAGAACCAATGAAAGCGCGTGTTTTGATGTGTGATGTCATTAGACAAACTTGCATGACGCGTGACTATTCGGAAGTGAATGAAAACACTTTTCTCCCCCATTTCCCTGACCATTGTGTTGTCCACACTTGCTTTGAGTGTTCTTTAATATGTATTTTCGAACCAGTGTGTTATATATTGAGTGAAAAAGCTCAAAACTAATCACGCAACTACAACTAACGACATCGTAAAAATTCGAAAGAGACAAACCCGGCTAAAACCGACACAGTTTTCCCTCCGATTGCACAGGAAAGACGAGGACAACTGTACGTAGAGGTAAGTGAAGTTTATTTCTACATTTACAGCTCCCATACAAAGTCTATGGATCCTACACTAGGCTTCGGCTGCCTGTGTTTACTATTTTCACATATCTCTTTTTGTTCCAGAAATATTTAAGTTTTTTTGTAAATATGCAAATTAGCCAAGTGATGACGTCATAAACTCAACCGAATTTTGATCAAATATGATGAAAGCAATTTGTATCAGAAAGACTTGATTGATTGTAAGACGAAGACGAAGACTTGTATCATTGCTACATAGCAAAACTCTTGCCATCGGGAATTACCTGATAGACATAAATACATAATCATGTGGACGGTCAAACTACCCTGAAGATGGCTTGAAGATGGATGGAAAACGTTCGGTTTTTACTTCTTAGAGAATTTTTAGCCTTGTAAATACTAGTCATTTTTACTGAGCAATTGTTATTATTATTATTATTATTATAATTATTATTATTATTATTATTGTTTTTTTTTTTAATTTCTATTTTTATTATCGTCATTATCAATATCATTATTGTTATTTACTTATTTAACATGCAACTGCATTAAACAGCCAGATTTTTCATGATGAAGTTTACCTTGGTTACAGTGCGGCCATTCTTGGAAAACAACAGGGTCATTGAGCATCTTTGCCACAACAGAGGCTGCCATGGTACTTGCAAAGGACATCCACTCACTTCTTGACAGTTCGGTTTGATTAACAAAACGTGCCACACCTTTTACTACCACCCACTCAATCTTTTCATCATAGGCTGCAGCGAAAACACCTGAAGTTAAGGATGATAGGAAGTTAACATCAGAGCTTCGTGTTTTTAGGGAAAGGTCTTCAAGCAACACTCTGTTGCTTCATATCTCCTAGTCAATCCTTGAAACAGCAGCTTTAATTTCACCAAAGGAAATATGGCTTTGATTTTTTAAAAGATAGTTGTAACAATTAACGTGCACTTCACAACCATTCTATTCTCCTCATTTGTTACAACAACCAAGTTCCTCAGACAAAGTGAAAATTTTTTTCTATATTCTATCAACACATTTTTATGTACTCATTACTAGCACACAGTAAAATGAAACCTTCAACCTTAGAGATAATGTATTTCAATGGCAGCTGTCTCATTAATTTACTAAAATAATCTTGGATACCAATCAGATTCTTACATGCCTCTTCCTCATGGAAAAAGTTCAGAAAAGACAATAATTGCTTAGCTTAATATTTCCTTGGAAAGCTACCAATCGGTTTCATTGATCAAAACTTATAGAGATAACACAATTTAATAATTTTAGGATTTTTCTTGGATTTGTCTAAGTACAAATTAGTTAAAGTGCCCCTGTGATTAAAAAAAAAACACTTCCTTTTTTTCTTCAGATTTTGAAAGTGTGTTTGCTTAAAGGGAGAGTTTCACGTCTCTGCGCATGGGCAAACTGTCACGTCAGCCCATTTAATTCCATTGTTATTGAAACAATCGAAAGCACCGATGCAGGAAACGGAAACAATGCCATAGAAGGAATTACTTTTGTAATCATTTCCTTTGTGTTATGAGCCTACTGCATGCGAATAGATTACTCGTGCGTAGAATAAATTTTCGACCCGTACAATAAATTCGAGATCAAAACTAAATTTGATATTTGTGTGTGAACGCGCAGTGTCTTCCACCAAATTTGGGCCTTAGTCATTCAGTGTATTTGCTTTAATACTCTCTTTGGTTAATTAACATCATCTGGCTCAGTAAGAAACCGTAAAATTTACAACTGCCAGCCCTAAAGCTTGGACATGCGCAAAACCGTGAAACTGTCCTTTAACACCTGACTAGCAAAATTTTGAGCTTTGATTTTTATCCAAAGGTCGTTTATTTTAAGTGTAAGTTTCGGATTCTGCAATCCGCCACTACTCACATTCAAAACTGACCAAATGGACCTCAGAGGGTTGGATCTAGGAAAAAGGGACGTCAAAGGCTCACTTGCTTAAAATTTCAGCGTGGGAACGCAGCTTATTATTCATGCAAAGCGCGAATTTAGAAGTCTGAAAGCCCAAAACTCCCGTGCTGCTTATCAATTCTGCGGCGTACACACGTCTTGCATTCTAAGATTAGTGAGCCTGGTCATTTTCTCCTTGATCCAGCTCTCTCAAGAACATAAAGTTAGTATAATGGTGGACCCTTAAATAGGAAAATTCCATTTCAAATAAACAGGTGTTTTTTTTTAATTAAGGCTTAAAACTTGGGTCACTTAGTGTTTAGTTAATATAGTTTAGAAATCCAAAGAAAAATAAGAATTTTTTGATCACATGGGCACTTTAAGGGATGGTTAAAACTATTACCTTCCCCTTCTGTCTCAACAGCAATTGCTTCTGGATATTGTAAACGAAGATCAGCATATCCACACCTCGCTGCCTGTGTTTGGCTCAAAATATCACCATTACAGTGTACTTTAACCTTCAATTCAGCTGGATTTTCCAAAGGAGCAACCCACCCATAGGGTGCATATCTAACAAGATTACTCATATGTCTACCTTCAGGAACTATGAGTCCAGCTGCTGTTGTCAACTTGGCAGATACAACTACATCTCCTAGTTTGACTTTATCTGAGCTTAAACCGCTGCAAGTTCCCACTGAAAACACTGCCTTAGGGCTCAAGACCCTGACAGCATTCTTTACTGCTGTTAATGATCCCCCTGGGTCTGCGGCACCTTTCGAACATTTAATTAATGCAACTTTAAGCTTCTCTTGGTCACCATTATTACCAATGTATCCAAAATAGATCGGACCAACTTCCTTCTTGTAACTTTTGAAGGGTCGATCTAGAAATGAGAAACAACTCAAGAACTCACAATCCTCCACTGTTAGTAGCAAAACATCGATCGGCAGGTCAGCATTTCCCCAGGGTTTGCCGGCAATTCGAAGATCACTCAGTGTTGGTAGCTTGACCAAGAGTTTTGGGGGCGTGTCATAACATTCTTCTGTTACAGGCAAACAAAGTTTCCTTTTCTTTCCACCTGAGATTTAAAAACCAAGCAAAATAATTTATCATCTATTAGCTTCCATATTTACTATACACAAATTTGGAGCAAAATAAGTGACAACACATTCCTGCTTAGAATTAAGATCAACTATTCAATTAAATGGTTATTTCATTTCACAGCATTCACTTAAACAATTAGCAAAGGCACTGTTGCATGCTGGAGTAGTTGTGCATCAAAACGGATTTGTTTTGCTTTGTGTACTGTATGTGCATGCTCTTACGTTACAAGAGAAGCAGAAAACTGTCTTTTGCAGAAATTAAGTGTTATGATTCAATTTTATTTTACCTGGGTTTTGGGTTCTCAAATAGTCCAGTTTATTGCCAACGAGTGAGCCAAGTGAAGGCGCGAGGCTGACGAGGTGGCAGACTTATAGAGAGGAGGCGCGAGGCTGTTGTGTATGCAGAAAAAATTAAGAGTGCTCAAGAGAAAATGTAATGTGAGGTAAGGGAACAAAGGCCACTTATCATGTGACTTCAAGAACCAATGAAAGCGCGTGTTTTGATGTGTGATGTCATTAGAAAAATTTGCATGACGCGTGACTATTCGGAAGTGAATGAAAACACTTTTCTCCCCCTTTTCCCTGACCATTGTGTTGTCCACACTTGCTTTGAGTGTTCTTTAATATGTATATTCGAACCAGTGTGTTATATATTGAGTGAAAGTGCTCAAAACTAATCACGCAACTTCAACTAACGACATCGTAAAAATTCGAAAGAGACAAACCCGGCTAAAACGGACACAGTTTTCCCTCCGATTGCACAGGAAAGACGAGGACAACTGTACGTAGAGGTAAGTGAAGTTTATTTCTACATTTACAGCTCCCATACAAAGTCTATGGATCCTACACTAGGCTTCGGCTGCCTGTGTTTACTATTTTCACATATCTCTTTTTGTTCCAGAAATATTTAAGTTTTTTTGTAAATATGCAAATTAGCCAAGTGATGACGTCATAAACTCAACCGAATTTTGATCAAATATGATGAAAAACCAAGTTGTATCAGAAAGATTTTATTGATTCTTTGCATTAAACACAGATTTCCCACAATAAAGCTTTAGTAAACTGAGAGTCAACATTATTTTCTGATGTTTAAAAGTTCAACTAAACTGTATTCTAACTGGAAAATAAACCCAAATACTTCGGGACACACCACAGGAAACAATGCCCTTTGATAAGTTTCTTGGTCACGTCCGGACTGATTTATTGAAATCCTATACAAACTGTAAGGACACGTTAAATAAAATAATAAATAAATAATAACATTCAGCAGCCCCAAAATAAGCGGTTCTTAGATAAAAATAGGAATGTTCCTTTTTTGGATTATCTTTTAATCGATTTATAAGATCTTTATACAAAAGTAAAGGAACTATTGATTTTCACCCGAAACACTACACTTACCACATAAAAAGTCTTTGAAATGGATGTGGGTTTTCAAATCCACAATTGCTGTGATATCACAAATGCCATTAATTAAGCCTGTCGCGCCTTCCACGCCAGCTTGATAATAAATGTGTCATTTTGCCTGTGTGTGTAACTGTTTTTCGAAACACCGTGTAATCAGGTAATGAAGCCTATCTGAAATTATGTGGAAGTAGTGATGAAAGCTCAGATGATGACTTCCAAGGACAAGTTGTTTTGAAAGGTAGTGAAAGGAGTTTCAAACCATGTTATGACCATAACATGGTCAACATTTCAAACCCTGTGACCCCTGTCATTTTGTGTGAGATGTTGCAAAGTTAATCTTGTGATGATTACTGGCAACTTGCTGTGCCAGGTTTTGTGGAAGGTGGTTCTTTCAAAATTCCTTGCATAAAGTTTTAAATAACATAGCTTCAAGGAAGAACATCTTCTGATTGGCTAACCCACTAGTTGATTCTAGTCTCCATTTCACTGTTTGTTTTTCAGACAAAGTTGACATTGATGACCTCAGTGGTGCAGACAATGAGTATGGTGAAAAGTCAGCTAATGTCATATTTCCTCACACAATACAGGTAAATGAAATTGAATGAAAGCTATTATCGGTACAAATTGGATCATGCCGTTATCGCTGCAGTATGGTACAGGTTTATTTATTATTGGATATATTTTTCATGTGAATATGATAAGATAAATGTATTGCCTTTTTGAATTTCACATAGTGTTCAGGAAATGAAGATGAAGTCTTGCTGGATGAGCCTGAAAAGAAAGAGGATTTGCAAGGGCACAAAGAAGCATCGTTTATTCCAGAAGAGTTTGAAACAGCAGAGCCAAATAACTTTACTTTGATTCTTTGAATTCAGGGAATTCTCATGGTGGCCCCCACATCCATCAGTGGTTATGATCAGTGTCTTCAAGTATACAGAGCGTATAGACATATGACGACAATAGGGCCAAATAAAGAAAGCGCAGTCACGGTAATGTCTAGAAATTAATTCCCCGGGAATCGAACTCTTTTTCTTTTTAACGGAAACATAAAGTAGCATCTTTTGTTCAGTTAAAGAAACCAAGGCACCTTATCACGTAAGTAAACAGGCTCTATTGAGAATTGTCCTTCAAACAGCCGATTTGTATTTGTTAGAGTCCTCATTATTCCTTACCGGATTTCCGCTTTAATTTGCCTTGTGCTTGTGATGGCATCTGAGGCTCGCAGGAAGCATCTGTCGAAATAAATGAAGGCGAACAATACGTGAGTCGCTCAGAGTTAAGAAAAAACAGGGTCAATTTGAATCCAAAATGGTCAAATTGCAGTAAGTGACAATACCTTCTGTTCGAAGAGAAGCCACAGAAGAAGACGGAAAGCTTTCACTTGTAAATAGGATCTGAGTTTGTTCCTTAGCAGAAACATCTATAACAATCACATACAACAAACCATACATGACTTTACAGTAAGTTGGCATTCGCATAAATGATAAACGGCATAAAAAAATACGCGCTTATTTGAATCATAATCTCATTAGTTCTGGCTCAACAACTCTTGTCAGCAGATTAGGGGGAGGGGGGAAGTATGGAGAAGTTAATCTTTTATTACACAGACAAATGAGGGAATGACCATTTTATGGCAGTGTGTCACATTTCCCAACGAGTTTTGTCCAAGACTGTGGGTGGGAGGCAGAATTCAGTTTTAGCAGGCCTTAAGAACAGAAGATCATAGGAAAGATTCAGATACTCACTAGAAATAATCCAAAGACATATACTAAGGTCGATAATTATATTTTTGGATATTGGAAAGGTTATCATAATTTAAACTCAGGCAATGCTCATGGTTGCCCCTATGTCCATCAGTGGTTATCACTGTCTTTAAGTGTACTGAGCGTATGTATAAACATATGACGTCACAAAGGCCAAATGAGGAAGCGCTGAGACGTTGATGTCTAGAAACTTCCTTTCTACGCGAACACAACGTATCATCTTTTTTCCAGTTAAAGAAACCAAGGCACCTTTTCACGTGAGTAAATGGGCATTTTACAATAATTATCTTTCCAGCCAGAGTCCTGACGATTTTACCTTTTCGGTCCTCACGGGATTTTCTCGTTAATGTGCCTTGTGCTTCTGATGACATTTGAGGGTCGCAGGGAGCATCTGTTGAAATAAATTAAGGCGCACAACCCATTATTCGCTCACAGTAATATTACACTTTCAGTTCGAGCTGACTATCAAGATATGATACTTATTTCGACTGTATTTAGCCGGTTTTCTACTAAGCGTTATAAGGGTTCTGGCTTTTTAGCTACCTTTTCCATGAAATTTTGGGTTATAAAGCTGCCCTTCACAGCTGCTGATGTCTACATGATCGAAAAGCGGTTAACCAACTTTCTAGATTTAGATTTGAAGCGATTTTTATATAAAGGGTTTGAAATACATTGCTAATTCATACCATTAACTGAGTTGATCATCTTTTTGACAAGATCTTCGCACTGCTCAGGCCAGCCATATCTTGTTCCATAGGAGTCACGCAAAACCTTAGCCTCATAAAGCCTTGTCTGCCTTTTCTTGTTCCAGATGTCCTTGAGAGCTGCTGACCAAGCATTGGGATCCTCAGAGTCAATAACAAATGAAAAACCAAATGGGGCATCGCTTAGAGCTTCTCCAAATCCCGAGTTTTTGCTGACGATCACGGGTAGCCCAGCTGACAGAGCCTCCAGACCAGTCAAACCAAAGCCTTCTGTACGAGAGGGCATGAGTACAATATCCACCTCGTGGAATAATCGCTTCAAAGCTTCTCGGGTTTTAACATAGCCTCTCACCTTAAGGTGCTTTTCGGCAATACCAAACTCAAGCAATCGTTTTGCAATATCCTCGTGTTTTCCATCGGGTGCTCCAACAAACATTAGACTAGTTTCTGGTAATGCCGCAACAGCTTTTGCTGCAATATCAAATCCTTTTAACGTGAAGTCTTTAGCGTCTCCACGACCAAACACTAAGACACTACAGTATTTTCCGTCTTCAGGAACGTGTTGAACACTGACAAATTCCTCAAAAATACCAGGAGTTAAGTAAAAATATCTTGATGTTTTTGACAAAAGCGGAGATATTTTCGAAAGGCCTCTGCCAGCTTGGGCCCGACTGCTACAACGAAATTAGCCATCTTGCACAGCTCTACTTCAACATTGTGCTTTTCTTCGCCCCTTGAGATTGTATTCTCGTAACATTTAAACATTCCTAGTTCCTCAGGGTCAGTGTGTATCACTTGTATCCATTTGCATTTGTGAGAGTTGCGGATAACTTGCGCTTGGTGACCTAGTTTCACACCATGACCAACAATTACATCAATCTCCAAATGTGTTGGGGGAAAGCTGAGCTTCTCCATCTCTTCATACCCAGGCTGTCGTGTTGCCTTCAGAATCTGTATGCCATGGGTGAGAGCTACTTTCCTATCATCCTCAGAGCATTTTGGCAAAAAGTATGTGATTTCCACTTCTGGGAACTTGGCCAGCTGTATGGCCAACTCTCTGTTGATTGTGGAAAGTCCGCCTTTACTGGATCCCCACTCAGAAGCCAAAATGGTGACTTGCACTTTGGTGGGGCCATGTTCTTGAGACTGCTGCCATGAGACTGACGCCATAGTTAAGTGTAGTGGTAACGCTGCTGCATTGGGTGGATGAACCTTGAGCCAGAGCTATTCCGTGTCCTTAACACACAGACAAAAGAAATTACCTGACACATTAATTGTATGGCGCACAAAAATGCGACTCAGTAAATGAAGGAAGTATAGAATGACGAGAATGGCTCAAGGAAAGGCAGTTTCTTAATAACTGGGGAACAAATGGCTTTTCCTCTGAGCACTGGCTAATTAAATCAACAAGATTTGCTTTTTTCAGTGCTTCCCGCAAGCTAAAAACGTAACTACATGTATTTCATACATTGGCATCCTACGTTAAAATAACTATAGACTAGTAGTAATCTCGGATTAGTAAAGCTCGTTCGACAATCGCTTAGCAAGCAAAGCAGAAGGGTAGGAAAAGAAACATTTTTTTAAACGTGGTCTATCGACCACATAGTTACTTTTCTCAAAGGTTGTTGCGATTGGTTTTTGTAGTCAATCTTAGGGTTTACAAATAAACAAAGTCAATCCTAATATATAAGTCATGACTGATATATAAGTGTAGTGCAAAATCCAATAGATGTGAAGTCCAATCTACAGTTTAAAGGAGATAGATCTAGCACAGCGTACGTTGAAAGCAAAAACTCGTCAGTTAAGTGGTGTTTAAAGCAATACTGTTGCCCTAGATGATCCGGTCTGGTTGCCAAAAGTTCCAAATGAGAGTTTTTCAGCCACAAACGTGCAGCTCAATGCTACACGCCGGTAAAGAATTTGCGTGTCTCCCAATACATGCGTAAACAAATGGTTTCGCGGTGGGTTGAAGGCAAAACTCGACAGCAAATATTTAAGGGTTATGTGCTGTGTAAAACGCACCAGTGACGTCATGAATGGTCTCTCAAGTAACAGCTAGTCTTGCAGTGTCTCATAAGTTGACTGCTATTGATGTTTAAGGGTCTCTGGGTCTCAGGGTCTCTCTGTATCTGGGTCTCAGAGTCTCTGGGTCTTTGAGTCTCGGAGTCGCTAGGTCTGTGGGTCTGTGGGTCTGTGGGTCTGTGGTTCCCTGGGTCTCTGGGTTTCTGGGCCTTCGGGTATCTTGATCCTAGGGTTCCTTTTTGTGTTTTTGTTTCTGGCTGCAATAACATAATCTAGACTTTCCAAAGTGTTCATTTATTTAATTTCAACTTTTCAAACAGATCATTTATGTATTGCTCACAAAAGAACACTAAATGCAAGGCTAAAAACACGGCAAACGCCTTGAACGTGAAAACGAAACGCGAATGTTAAGAATGTTGAGCAAGGCATATGCAACACGCCGTACTTTAGAGGAACTCAACTTTTAAACAATTGTCAATTAATTCAAGGGTTTGCGCTGCTGAAATAATATTTGCTACTCCCTGGTGCTTTTTCCAGGAGCATCAAAATTTAACTGTATTTGTTTGGACCCACAGACCCAGGGACCTAGCGACGCCGAGAACCACAGACTCAAAGACCCTGAGACCCAGAGATTTGAGCCCGGAGCACCCACTTTGAGAGAACTGTTTCTATCCACTTAACCACTAAAGACCAACTGCCTGAAAAAAGTGCCAATAATTTATCATAACTAATGGGCCCTTTGCAGGACAGTGGTCACATGGTACAAAAACCGCCATACTAAAGCAAATTGCGCTCTGGAACATCTAAAACAAAGCAAGTTAATCTAAATTTTCTTTGTTTAGATGTCCCAGTGGGCAATTTGCGTTCCAGTGTGGCGGTTTTTGTACCATGTGATCATTATGCTGCAAAGGGCCCATTAGTATATATAAAATCACTGCTCAATAATGTTTGTCTAAAGCTTGATTTTAAAATGGTTAGCTTTCCCTTGAAGTTTGGTGAACGAAATTTTTCAATGTGTAAGCTTCCTTTTTCGCGGGTGTTAATACACGTTTACAGCTTTTGGAAGAAAAAATATTGACATTAATAAAAAATAACGAACTCGCAGTTAGTGATGTGGTGGGCGAGTAGTTAAGTGAAGGGGTTATTAATCACACGTTCCCAGGTTCGAGTCCTGTGAGTCCAAATAATATATAATAAGTCAATATAGGAACTGGAAAGCCGCACATACATAACTGTAAATAGTTTCAATTTCGCCTGCTTAATTTAACAGGGTTCACGAAGTTCGCTTCTCAGATTGATAGACATTTAAAGACAAAACGTGGGTAGAATTTGGATGGATCTCCTAATGCTATATGGTCACCTGCGATGCCACAATATTGGGAATATCTTGTTAAGCAAGAACTGTTGTTTGACATGCGTATGGTACCATAACATAGACGCTTGATGATAGAGTGTTTTAGAACTGATTCTATCCTTCTAATCATGTACAAAGTTATTTTCTTCAAAGTGTTGAAACTGGTTTGAGCCTCCTTAACACAGCCATTTACAAATGCTTTCTAGATAACTTAATAGTTAGCAACATCAAAGGGGAAAAAAGAAGAAATCAATGGGAGGTGGCATGATCCAGTGTTTACCGTTAGGGCGTTGGGTTTGTGTGCGGTTGCCCCGGGTTTGAAATCCCGTTGTGGCCTCTGGGGCCCGTTTCTCGAAAGTCCCGAAACTTTACGGGCCATTTTCGGGTGTCATAATTCCCTCTGTACCTCAAGAACGGAGAGGATTTAAGTCGTCATATTTCATTGCCAATTTGCTTTTTGTTAAAGTGAAACCATGTTAAAAGATCGGCATTCCAAAACAAGTGGTTGGTAGGTTCACAAATGGCTATCTGGGCCCGAAAAGTTTTCGGGACTTTCGAGGAACGGCTTTGGATTTGTTTCCGCGTTGTCCCGGATTCAACTCCACCACGCTTTGTAGATAGCCAACTGGTTGCCTCCTGCCAGTTGGGGTTCTTAATCATGAAAGTGGGGTGCCACTATAAACAAAGTATTTACATTTATTTTCTATTGCATTTACATTATGCTTTTGTTAAAATTGGCAGTGTTGGAGGGTTTATAATGTAGCTTTCAGAAACGCTTGATTTCAGCATCTTGTATTGACAGGGATTTATGTTTCTTTTTACCCTCAATTCCATGGATTGAGTAGTACTTTATCACACTTACTGGAATTCCAAGCAGCGGCTTTAAGCTTGCCATGTTTCCAGACGTGCCCCTTTGAGACAATTCACACTGTTTTCACTTTATGTTAGTGCAGTTATGGATCCTTCAACAAGAAAATTGATTCAATCATTGGTCACCTCTCATCTGAGACATTTTTACTTGATCCCTTTCAAATGCAGTTAGCACAACAAAAGTTACAAGTAGAAATTGCTCTTTTTAAATCAATTTGCTTTATTAATTAAAAAAAAAATCATGAGTGTTTAATGCAGTTAGAGCCAGCAAGAAGTCCTGAGTGCAATAATGGAGCCTCAAACATCAGAGAACAGGAATGATATTCATGTATTACTGGTAATTGATAGAACTTAAAAAACACATCAGTATCACTCTCTGCACAAAATTAATCATGCAGGTATATTGGTTCACATTGAGCTGCTGTTTTGATGAGTGAATAACGCACTTTTAATACAATCACAGAAAGATGCACTGGAATTTATAGATAAAGTCAGAGTGAAATTTATATCACAAGTTTTGAGAAACAGTGTGAAAGCAAACAGACAGAGAACTCTGGCTATAACTCATAAAGGCAGCATGATATTAGAGGACAACTTATCTAGGATTTGTTGTTAGACCGGTGAGCAAGGTATTAATCAAAAGGGTTATGAGCTTTAAAACAATGGTGCTGCATCTGTGCCAGAATGAAAGTTTAATTGTGTTTATAGCCGTCTTTCCACAGCAATAATTTGGCATAAATAATTATTGGTCATTTGATCTTTATCAACACATTATTAATAAAAGCAAATTTTGTGCTACAAAAAAGGTTCAGCTTCATTTCATTCTAAAATTTATTCTCAAGAAAATCTAAGATATGCATTGAGAATAAGTTGAGAGCCATGTTGTATGGCAGTACATGTATGTACATTGCACTGGTACAGTATTTAGGAAACACTTAAATGCTGCAACACCATACCACGGAATGTTATAATGAAATATTTTGTCATGAATAAGTCGATTGGTGTTAGCCTGTTTACCGCCGCCCCTTCCCCTTTTTTTCCTGGGAAGGTGGCGGCTGTACACAGGCTAATTCATGGTGTTTGAATGTGGACGTTTTTCTGGTGATATACCCCTGTAATGCTTTTTTGCATACATAGGACATTATGGCCTTGATAGAAGATGACATAAGGATTAAACACTACATATACTTCTGCAGTGTAGGAGAAGCACTCTTAAATAGCCTATGGCATTCTAACATAACAAGTTAATTAATTTTTTTTTTTTGAAATAGAAATAGCAGTCAAAAACAGTACGTTGAACAGTCTGTTAAGTTGGATGTCAAGATTACCAATCTGTGGAGTTGGTAGATTATTATTATTTTTATATCCTAACAACCTCATGTGAACGTTTCTCACTTTCTAGTACAGTGTATCTCAAACCTGAATTTAGAAGGAAAGAATTAATTTTCATGTTAACAAGAAAATACATCTAAATAACAGGTTTTTAAAAGAATTTAAGATCATTTTTTTTGCATTCCAAACGAGAATTGTTTGTACTAGAATTATTGTCAATAATTTCAGTGATTTACTTTTAAACAAAATTAATCATTCATTTATTACAATCATTCATTCAATCATAAGTACTTACTTTGAGCTCTGATCAGTCTCCCTTGTCTCTTTTCAGTTTAATTTACAACTCTGCCCATGATGCATTTATATCTGCAAAATGAGGGATACAAACAAAAATGATTCTCAAGCATTCACAAGTTAAGCTTCAGTGTAGTTAGTGTTTCTTGCATTTACCACATTTTTGTCTTGTTGTGTGGAGGGTAGTAACTTGACAATGTATGGGAAGTTAGTTTCCCCTACTACTACTACCTTTCATAAGGGCTGCCATTCATTTGGACGGAAAACTGTTTGAATTAAATTAAGGACGGTGCCTACTATTGTTATAACTTATTGCGCATACGTTCTGCGCAACTTGAGATACTCGGATTCCTATCGGTGATGCTTACTAATACAGGGATATTTTTGCGCGGTTTAAAACTATCCGGAGAAAGTAGATCTTAGTAAGTACTCTTGGTATCCAAAAAGAAAATTGGGGGTAACCATGCATTTTTGAGAGATAATTAAGCTTCAATTTGAGAAAGAACGCCATACATTGCTTTGTATTTTGAAGCTTTTTACAAATATTATTCATGAATAATATTATCTCTGAAAAATGCGTGGTTACCCCCAATTTTCTTTTTGGATTTCAATAACACTTGTTAAGATCTACATTTCCTGCATAATCACACACCGGGGCAAAAACATCTTTAGTAAGCACCGTCCTTAAATTAAAAGAAAAATGAAGTTTTCCTTCCACCCTTTGCTTTAAACTGTTTTCTTTAAATATTTTCTTTCAGAATACTGTCCTTTCGTTTTCTACAATGTACCTAACGGTTGTCATGACGGATTTGTAATTTAAATTTGAACTTCAGCATTTTAATTTCTTCAATTTTCGACAACTTTACCCGTGACCTAAGAATTACCATGAGTAATATTACCTTGTTGCTTTCATTTCGTCTATATAATGTTGATCGATGAAATTGAGCACGGATTGGATAAGATTTAATAGTCAAGAGAAAAAACTGCCATTCTAATGAGAGCAAGCTACCCAGGGTCACCATACGAACAAAAGAATAAAAGAAAAGTTAAAACAATTGTACTGATCTTCTTTGGTAAATTCAAGGAACGGGATCGAAGAAAGAATGCATGACAAAGGTCAAGAATACGAGGTATTCTGGGTGGTCAGCAAACCAAGTACTATCCCCAGCCAACAAGAAGTAACTTAAGTGACAAACACATGGCTAACTACCATGTTCGTTGGAAAAGCCCATTTCTGACTTGTTGTTTTGCTCCGTTCTGAAACAAATCTTCCAGCGAAACCACTCAAATGAAAAGAGTTTGATTTGGATAAAAATACTAAAAATGCTCAACCATTACCTTTTTAGTGGTTTTTCAAGAGGACTTACTTTCAAAAAAGAGGCGAACGGCAACTCAGAATTGACGTTTCTTGCGATGATACTCGTACATGTAGTTCAAACTCATCGCGATCGAACACTGGCATTGGAAACAGACATCTGGGTGGCTCTTGGGCGTTGGGAAATTTTTTCTTTGACTTCCATGGGCTATTTATACCACTGTCGTCATTAAAGTGATAATTTCTTTGGCTCACTGAGTGGATGCCACAAGCAACCACATTGAAGGCAGTGTTAACATTTATCCTGTAACTGTTACCCGTGGAAAAGAGCTGCCGCATTCAATGTAGAACTTGAACAAGGTTAAAAGCATTCAACCAATGCTGATCTTTTCTAGATCTACTGTAGCTCTAAATGAAAACCGAATTTTATCGTTTTATTGTGATATAAAAGGTGTTTGAAAAGAGAAAGCTCTTTGAAGTGTTTGATGAACTATTGCTCACTTATATATTGTAAATTTTTCGCAGCAACTTTCAAAAAATCTTCAAGATTCCATTCAAATCTGCCCAGCTTGGGAAAGGGGGAAATAATCCCGTATTGAGTAACTGCAAAATACCCTGCCACATCGAAGACAAGTCCTGAAAATGCTTGATACGCGGCAACGAAGTCGCATAATTTGATAAACACAGTTGGTGGGTAGTTCATTATGTAAGCATTCACAAATTGTCCCGAGAATTTTAGCCCTCAGTTACCTTGCACTTACCTTGTTACCCTGTAGTCCCTCTCTTTCAGTATATTTCTGAGTGGATACGCTGATACGTGGATATGCAGTGGGTAAGACCCTCTCTTTCTTGAGAGGAGGTAAGTATATTTCTGAGTGGATACGCCAATACGCAGTCCGCAAAATAAAAGCCAATATTTTACGAGAGTACCTAGGCATGACTGAAACGAGCGCTTAGGTTTAATCAGTAAACGAGTGCTTTGTTCTTCACGCCATCTCGTGAAGACTGTAGTCAACCGAACCGCAAAATAGAAGCTAAAATTTTACGAGAGTGTTTAGGCCAAATCACTGAAACGAGTGCTTAGGCTTAATCAGGAATTGCAAGCTAGGCTTCATCAGGAATCGAGTGCCACTTCAAGAAAAGTGTAGTTAACCGAACCGTAAAGTGAAAGCTAAAATTTTGCAATAGTGCTTACTGAATAGGCGTAATCACTGAAGCAAGCGCTTAGGCTTAATCAGTAAACGAGTGCGTTCTTTTCAACACTTTCTCGTAAAAAGTGTAGTTAACCGAACCGCAAAATGAAAGCTAAAATTTTACGAGAGTGCCTAAGCCTAAACACTGAAACGAGCGCTTAGGCTTAACCAGGAACCGAGTGCTATTTCGAGAAAAGTGTAGTTAACCGAACCGTAAAATGAAGGCTAGAACGAGGCAATGTTGTTAACGCCACGTTTAAGGAACGAGGTATAATGCACAGTACTAGTTATTTGTAATTCAGGTATATTTTGGCGTATATTTTTGACACGATCTTGTAAAAAGTGTAGTTAACGGAACCGTAAATTGAAAGCTAAAATCCCTGAAACGAGCGCTTAGGCTTAATCAGGAATCGAGTCCTATTTCGGGAAAAGTGTAGTTAACCGAACTGTAAAAGACTCGATCATCGTGTTTTAAGAACGAGAAGTACATATACATCAATCACCTTCACTCTTTTTGTTTGGCGCTACAGAAAGGAGAAATACTGGAAACCAGGAAAACGAGTGTGTATCTGCGTATCCACTAAGCTTGATGTTTCCACTGCGTATCCGCGTATTCACCCAATTTAGGTTATAGCTTCGAGGTGGCAAGGTATTATGCAGTTAAGCCCCGCATTTTTATAGAATCAGTTATTATTGCAATCATATGTATAATAACAAGGAAATCTGTCATTTCAACTTACCAATACAAACTTGCTGCAGTATTAGGCAAATCCAACTAGCTAAAAATAGCGTAGCACAAATTACTGGATACTCAGTGGATACTCGGCTCTACGGCTGAATCATTTAGGTTATATAAAATGTAAGAGCACAACTTGTGATATTCATCAAGATACACCTTCTCACGAAAAATCAACGCCCCTGCTCTCGCGAGCTCTGTAAATGCTTGTGGAATCAACAGGAAGATTCAAGCCGCATCCATGGAGACAGTGGGTGGATGACGTCAAAAAAGGAGTTTTTCAACTGGGGTAGGGTGAGGGGTTGAGAAATCGGAAAGATTTTACAAAGTAATGGAGTACACCTTTTTGTGACGGAGAAATTTCTATCTTGAAGATCTTTACTTGTCTCATAGTATTGTCCGTAACCGTAAAGCGACATTGGCAAGGAAGGATAAATCGTTATGGATCGCCTCCATTCCTCCCTCCTATCTCCAGTATATCTCTACCAAAATATTTTGATGTTTTGTGGTCATTCTGTTAAGCCACCGATAACCGGCGATGATCACGCGATCACGTGAACATGGCGTGAAAACAATTACCAAGTTATTGATGTGTGAAAACAATTTCCAAATGACAAAAAATGACGAATCAATCAGGCTAATCGCTGTCTTTAAGGACTGATCAAAAAGTATAGGGGGGGGGGGAGCATTTGGAAATGTGGTTGATAAAAAACACATGGCCCACCCCCTCCCTTCGGCACAAAAATGACTGACCCACCCCTAAAGCAAGGTTGGAAATTACATGACCCACCCCCTAATATTAAAACATGCATTATTGGTTTCCTCTTAAAAACCCAATAAAACCTGTTCTGTGCATGACAAATCATAAATGTCTAGCCTCTTGCCTCGCTTGATAAGGCCTGACCAAATAATATGTCAGAGAACCTCCATCTAGAGTCGGGTTATCTTAATGCCTCGAAAAAGAAGCGACCTAAAGACATTGACATCAAATATCAAAGGAGCATCAACGAGAACGAATTAACTCCAGAGGTTCAAGGAGGACAGCTACTGACCATGGCCACAAACCAAAACACGCTGAAGAAGTCAGAAGAACGAGTGAAAGAATTTTAAGAAAAACAAAATGAACCCGGGCCCGGGTCAAACATTTAAGAACAGAAGATCACTCTCTTCTACCGCCGATGAATATATCGGTCGAGCCTAGAATTAAAATTGGCGCAAAAGCCAGAGGCCATAAGGTCGCATTCACATTACTGCTGAGAAAGTCAACACCAAGAAACTAAAAACATTATTTTCGAGACCAACTATTTTCTTGGAAGAAAACGTATCACACAGCAGTGTAGAGATTCAAATGTAAAGCATCGCAGGGCAAAAACCATTGCTAAATGAATCCTACAGGAACCGCCTAAAAGAGGCGTCCATTCAAATATGTACTCAAGAGAGCAATATTATGACAAAGGCAACAGAAACCAGACCACGTACAAGGGAGTCGTGTAGGCCTGTCAACCTTTTTTAACACATATCAACAAGATACTTTCCAGCATTTCTCCCTCATATAGAAGCGGTGGCGTTGTTACTGATCTTGACCTGAACCAGGTACAGCTTCTCCAACTTCGCCAAGGTAAGTGGATTAAAGCCATCCTCAGGAGCGAAAAACTTCCGAAGAATGTTAGAAGCGAGTTTCTTCAGAAGCTAAAGGCAGTTGTGCACAAGGCGATAGACGAGGATCTCAGCAAAAGCGAGGACGACAGTAGAGGAAGAACAGATCAAGAAAGCAGTGACAACGAGAGTGGTGATCAAGAGGGCAGTGGTGAAGGGAGAAGTGACGAGAGCAATGACGAAGATTTTGAAGAGCAAGAGATGATGACGGTTGAACAGGCCGAGCTTATGGAACAATATGTTAACGGTGATTTATAAAATAAGCAGAAATATCAAGACAATCCTAACAAACGTATTCAAAATACCATAAACTTTTAAATGGCAGTGTTACATGTATCTATTCAGACTGTTTTGTTATTTCGTTTTTTTTTTCCATTTTACAAAGCGTCATAATATTGATACCTATTGTTATGAAAAGAAATAGGACTTTGTGTTTCTTTGTTTGCTTTGTTTCATGAATATATTTAATAAGTTACAACATAGGAGACCACACTAAGGCATAAGAATTTTAAACAGCAATGAAATGTACAAACAAAAATCGTACATTTTATAAAAATTGCATTTTAAAAATGACACAACAGATTTGAGAGTATTTTTAGCAGTAATTTCAGCTGGCTGTGTTTTTATATATCAAGACAGTGTGGTCAACTGTCCCGTTAGTATGAAGACTTAAATGTGTGCCCGTCTATGTTATAAAATAGGGTGACCCACCCCCTAAGGGTAGCTGAAAATTGCACGACCCACCCCTTGCACAAGGCTCAAAACCTCATGACCCACCCCCTCTCTGCTCCGGCCCACCCCCCCCCCCCCCATACTTTTTGACCAGTCCCTTATTATTATTTTTTTTTTTCAATAATTATCATAATTTGACATGTTCCAGAATGTTCCGGAATGTTTCATGTTCCGGCTTTTACTAACGCCCGTTTTATAAAAAACGGCCAACAACTGTCTTCTCACAGCGTCAGGTTGTAAATCGGCGGACGTAGAGAATATATTGCAGCTTATCACTGGAAGACAGAGGTGGCATGCATGATCAAGTATGAAAAGATCTAAAGACAGAGATGGCATGTTCGGAGGTGAAACGCAAACGGTGAGGTGAGCAGACTGCCTCGCGAGGCGGTTTGCTCAGCCGTTTCTTCACGTGTGCGGGGAAATTTTGGCGAGAGAGTCGCCTCGCGAGGCCGTGAGGATAGAATCAAACATGTTTGATATTTCTGGCCTCGCGTGGAAAATTCCTCACTGTGTACGGCCATCGTGAGAATCGAGCTGAGCTCGGTCGATCAAGCATCCAAAAAAATACATGGCATTCTCACGTGACTTCATTTATATAGTAGTTTATTAAAAGAACTCTCTTGCAGTAAAACAACTGAATTAACGAGTACGTTTTACAATCTTAAATTGTCTTAAATACAATAATCTACAAGTATAACAATAGTTGTGGTACTATCAATTAGTCACATAAAATATCAAGTCACATAAAATATTTAAATTCCTACAGGCCTGCTTGTTCCGGAAAAGATAATACTTTTGTGTTTTCTGCCTTAAGGGATAGTTAGGCGCGTCCAAGAGTGGACTGGGGAGCAGATGATGCAAAGGGTGGCTGGGGGACTTCATTTCGTTCAAGATGGCGCCGGAGGAAGAAACTCCAACGCCACTGATGCCACGTAAGAATGCCATGTATTTTATTGGATGCTTGATTGACCGAGCTCAGCTCGATTCGCATGGTAGCTGCAAACAGTGAGGAATTTGCCTCGCGAGGCCTAAAATATCAAATATGTTTGATTTTATCCCTACGGCCTTGCGAGGCGAATTTCTCACAAAAATTTCCCCTCACACGTGAGGAAACGGCTGTGCAAACCTCCTCGCGAGGCAGTCTGTTCAGCTCTTTATGTGCGGCGGGCTTTAGATCTTTTCATCCTTGATCATGCATGCCACCTCTGTCTTCCGGTGATAAGCTGCAATACTTCTCTACGTCCTCCGATTTACACCCTGACGCTGTGAGAAGACAGTTGGTGGCCGTTTTTATGACACAGGCGTTAGTAAAAGCCGGAACATTCCGGAACATGACAAATTATGATAATTATTTGGAAAAAAAATAAAGACAGCGATTAGTCTGCAGTGCAGGCGTATTTTCGTGTAAATCGAGCGGACATGAGCCGCCAAGTCAGTTGTTTCCATCGTGGGGCGGGTGATTAATTAAGGAGAGGAAAGGAAACAGTGATTTTCAGCCCAATCATTCATAAAAAGTAAGGTGAGACTATTGGACAGTGGTACACGACTTAAGGTAGAGGGTGCAGGCCCGTGTCGTCTTTGAAGAAGACGTGAAAAGACAGTTTACTGCAGTGTTGCGAATGAAATCGGGGTATTTTGAACACGACGCAGAATTTATTGTCATATTCTTTTTATTATTTGTCAACTGGAAGGGATGCAAACGGTTTTCCTTTGAACATGGATTACCTTTTATCCCGGGGGTGGGGAGGGGGGGCACTTTAGGCAATTCTGGGTGGGGATGTGCCGCTGGGACCCTGGAACCCTTAGCCTATACCCGAGCTAGTTCAGCTGAATTTTGCTCCCCTATACTAGAGTAAACTCCCATCGATTTCCGTCTAAATTCCGATTCTTGACAGTTAATAATATCCAGAGGTGTTTCATGGTAGCCATTTAGTTACGTAAACTTAAACTTTGCCGATTTGAAATTTTTTAGATTCTTGAGTGGGAATTTTTGGTTTCCGTAGTCTTGCGAAAATCTGCAACCGACTGGTCAGGTTCGTGAAAAATGATACCCTATTCTAGACCGACAGGCTATGATTTATATAATCTATCCTAGAGTAAACTTCTTGAAAACCATACCCTTCACGGCGGCACATACCTATATAGTCCATTTTTGGCATTACCCCCCGGGCTTTTATCCCGTATGAAGGCCAAGAGCAGACTAAACCTGATACATAATATGTGCGTATAAAAGTTCCCCGACTACAGCTATCATTTATTAGGGACGATGAACAAGAAATTGCCACCCTTTATTTCTTTAAAATGAACAATTAAGTTAAATAATGTTTTTAAAATTATGTATGAAATTATGATGCAATTTACTTCAATCTAGTCTTATCTAACATATGCCATCTTTAATGGCTACTTCAAAGACGATACAGACATACACTCGCTACCATTAGTTGTGTACGACTGTCCAACAGTCTCATCCTACTTTTTATGAACGATTCGGCTGGAAATCACTGTTTTTTTTCCTCGGCGGCTCACGTTGGGTAGGTTTACTTAAAAATACTCCTGAACTGCAGCCTACTAGCTGACTATTTTTTCCCGAATAATTATCATAATTTGCCATGTTCCGGAATGTTACATGTTGCGGCTTTTACTCACGTTTTCATACCAGAGACGAATTTCGAGTGTTACTAAAAGGAGTGCAACCGTGGAACACGGAACCTCCGGAACCCACGGAACCAGCCGAATCTGTAGAACCACGTCAAAAACACTTTTTTTTCCCGAAACAAGGCTAGATTGTTGTTTCTTTGAAGTTTTAAAAATGCAACGAATAGCGCGCGAAAGTGCGGTGGACTGGACCTGGTCACATGGTGACCTTTCGTCATGGCGGAAATGTTTTACAGACGGAGCAAGGCCGGAAGCAGCCGTTTTCATTGCTTGATTAAACAACACGTAACTTGAAACCACCTGTTTTATATGCATATAATGATGGTTGTGCGGTAAAAGACTACAAGGCCTTTAAAATCAGAGGGTAAGCAAAACTGTCGTCACATAGATAATATCACTGACTTTTAAACCCGGATAGAGATATCAAAGGTTAACAAAATAATAAGAAGACAAAAAGCAATTGAACAACCAAAACCGCATTTAATATATAGGAAAGTAATAATTAAAGAATTACTGTAATGTATGAGGTTCCAGGGCTCGGTTGTTCAAAAGCCCACTAACGCTAATCCGAGATTAATAATTAACCAAGGAATTTACTTCTCTGCTCCCAAATGTTGTTCAGCGCTGATATTCAGGAAAACTTTGCAGTAGAGGAAATCAATCTTGAAAAAAAAAAACGAAACCTTACGCTAATCCTGGATTAACTTAATCGGCAAACAACCAGGCCTTGGTCTCTTATTTTGGGGCCTGGGCATCCACGCCTAGGTTTTAGAATGTCGGTCTTTTACTTGTTTACAGTTTTCAGCTCCGAAATAGTACAATTACAAACTGGAATAATGTTTTCTGGGCTAGTCACTTATAATCTTAAGGGGTACATCACCACATTGTAGACATAAATTTAACAGACGAAAGATACAATCTCGTTCCCAGGGCTTTTCCCAATCTTTGGCGGGAAAAGGACTCTCGGCGGTGAAAAGCCCTGGAAACGAAGGTGAGGAAAGTATGGAAAATGTTCGTTGAAATTCCAACTGAAACGCATACCTAACGGGTTCTATATAACAGGTTTGTTCCTTTTTTTTTTAGTAGATGGTTTCATTAACTCAATGCAAACGGCTGCTAACCCAGCCCCCTTATCGAAAGCTTTCCGCCATTCGGCCATGACGAAAGGTCACTAAGTGACTAGGGCCAGTTCACCGCGCTTTCGCGGACTATTCGCTGCTCCGATCAGCAGATAACAACAAACAAGACGAACAAGAAATTGTGAATTTTTTTTTGAAACTTCAAAGAAACAATAGTCTAGCGTTGTTTCGGCAAAAAAAGCCGTTTTTGAAGTGGTTCTGCAGGTTACGCGGGTTCCAGAGGTTCTGTGCTCCTCGGTTCCACATTAGTAACTTCCGCATAATCCGTCCACACAAATTTTGTGTCTCTCGGGTTATTTGACTGGTATAAAGACGGAACGAACCATAGAAGACGTGTGTGAACATCATATTATCCATCTGGACGAATAATCTTTCGTTGTGCGTCGTTGAAGAGGCACAACGAAAGATACTTCGTCTGGAAGGATATTGCGTCTTGTGCGCGTCTTTATACTAGAGACATAGCCAGACGAACAGCAAATGTTTGCCCAAGTAAACAATAGATCATATCTAAATGAATTTTTGCGCTGTATAAATAATCTGTAGTAAAAAATGGCCAATGGTGGGATAATTGTATGTGAATAACTGTAAAACAAAAAGTAAATTCCTACTTCCATTCAGACACGATTTCCAGCCGCATTTAGCGCCCAGGGCCCGGTTGTTCGAAAGCCGATTAAGTTAATCCAGGATTAGCGTAAACTTTTGTTTCATGTTTTCAACTTTTTGGTGTAAGTTTCTTTTGTTTATTTTTGTTTTTCAAGATTGACTTCTTCTAATGTAAAGATTTGCCGAATAGCAGCGTTGAACAGCATTTGGGAGCAGAGAAATAAACTCCTTGAATAATTTTTAATCTGGGTTTAGCGTTAATCGGCTTTTGAACAACCGGGCCCTGGGCGACAAATTACTCAAAAGCCGATTAACGCTAATCTAAGATTAAAAATTAACCAAGCAGTTTATTTCTCCACTCCCAAATGCTGTTCAACGCAGATTTTCGGCAGAACTTTACATGAGAAGACGTCAATCTTGAAATACAAAAATAAGCGAAAGAAACTTTCACCAAAAAGTTGAAAACGTGAAACAAAAGTTTACGCTAATCCTGAATTAAGTTAATCGGCTTTCGAGGAACCGGGCCCAGGTTCTTTCACAAAACGGGATCACAAAACGGCTGAATGCCGACGCAAAATAAACCCGGCTTTTTTATAACTGATCTCAAACTGCATGGAGTACACCATCTTAGAATTCAGTTCTACTTTTCGTGCGACTGACCGGCAATGATTTTGGCCGTTACAGGGTATGTTAACTGTGAAATGTTTCGTTCAACTTGTCCCGCCATAATGCCGTCGAAACACTGCGAGACAAGTTGCAAAAAAACATTTCACAGTGTAAGAGCGCCTAAAAGGATGCAATCATCTGCGAAGAAACGTATGACTTGACTTGACAGACGATGAGATGTCGTTTATGGGGACTAAAATTCAGATGGCTTCGACGGGATTCGATGCCATGAGCTATGAAGCCATTCAGTTGGGAGCAGGTCAAATTGTTGGGTTCATTATAGAATAATTAGGATAGTAGGGGCACTCTCACTGTTCAATAGCTGTGTTTAGATGAGAGTATGGAAACACAGCTGTGACATCAAACGAATTTTGATTGGTTATAAGTTGTCAGACGCGCGTTTTGATTGGCTGGTAGGAAATATGAGCGTGTATCAAGAAAAGCTGTTTCAATCAAGAACTTCCCTTCATTTGTTTCCTTCATTTGTCGAATTATCTTTGAGAAATATTTTATAAAAGCAGCAAGAACTTTTTTCTGCTTTTCCATAGCCTCATCTAAACACTGAGGGAGGATGTGAGAATTCTCGACAGTTATGCAAACCCTCGACTGCGTCTCGCGTTTGCTTAACTGTCTCGAATCCTCCCAACTCCCCCTTGTCTTTAGGCTATGGAAACACGGAGAACGTTCTCTATCGCTTAAATAGACAGCGAGTAGCGAGCCAATTAGATTGCGGGATTCATGATAGTAGGTGAGAGGATAGCTACTAAAATTTGATAGTACACGTTTAAGCATTTACCGTACGTTTCTTAAAAGTTTGATGACGCGAGTGATATGTGGCTCGCGTGGAGAGCTTTTTATCACGTAGATACTGATGGAATATTAGAATTTTCCTTTTTCTAAAGAAACACATCTTCACCGCGCGTAGTGTAAATTTAATTTTCATCTTTCACGCGTTAGGATATAGCTGTTGTCATGGTAACTAATACTATTGGCTAATAAAAAGCAAGATTTCGAACTTCAGTTAACTATCA
>NC_090888.1:15906489-15921489 GCF_036669925.1 Montipora capricornis | reverse complement strand
TAATATTTAACAACCTGAAGATAGCGGCGTCATGCAGATCACGTGATTCCTCCGACTGAAAAAATCTTTCCAGAATAAAACTCCTAAGGCGTACACAAATTTTGCTAGCTCATGATTGCAGAGAACCGACACGCCAGAGCGCTTTTGCTTCTCCAAAATGAACACGCAGGGGTCCGTTTTTGGAAGGTCCCGAAGCTTTTCGAGCGCATTTCAGATGCCATTAAAGCATTCTCTTCAAATAGAAGAAGCTTAAGGCATAAAATAACTGCGGGTGCCTTTTAACTAGTATAAGGACCAGGTAACAGAATAGATTTTTCAAGTACGGGCATGGTCGTTTCACCAATGGCATTTTCCGTATATTCGAGAAACAGGATGTTAGCTACAGGCCCTATGTGAAGACACTTTGAATTACATCAAACAAGGGAAAGGTTCTTGAGAGGGAAGATTGAAAGCCACCATGCAAGGGATTTTCATTTACCAAGAGATACGATAAACGAAAGAGAGAAGTGATCCTCGCGATTATCTGGAAAATACAACCAACTGTCTCTTTTTGACACCTGAAAAAATCGGATGGCTCCATTGGGATCCGAACCCATGACCCTCTGCGATGCCGGCACAGTGCTCCGCCCACTGAGATATGACTGAAAGCACTCAGTTTAGAGCCACCTTACTTTTCCAGGTTTCTATCAGGAGACAATTGCTTAAATTGTCCGGATAAGTGAGAGGGTCACTTCCCTCTTTAGTCTATAACTCGCACTTCAAATGTACTTTCATTTACAATAAACATATATCTTTCCTATACAATACAATACAATACATACAATACAATACAATACAATACAATACAATACAATAATACAATACAATAATTTATTTTCCCACGTTATCGTCTAAGAGCACAGGCGCTCGTTCAAAATACGAACGTGCATTAAATCTACAATTATAATAATAAAATCTAGTGTATAAAAAATATATTTTAAAAAAAAATTGCAACTGAATTTATCTTAGCTTAACATTATCGGCCAGCTTGAGCGCACTTGTAGGCAAAAATTAAGATTAAATATTAATACCATTTCCTCTTAAATTGTAAGACGTTTTTCTTATGATAGTATATAAAAAAAATAATAAAAATTGCAGCTGAATTGATCTTAGCTTAACATTATCGGCCTGCTTTCGGCCAGCTTGACTTTAACTGGAAGTTTATTCCACAGTTGAGCGCACTTGTAGGCAAAAATTAAGATTAAATTTGGGAACGCAAAGATTAATACCATTTCCTCTTAAACTGTAACACGTTTCTCTTATGCTAAAAAAAGTGTTCAATGTATTTCGGCCCTGTATTCCCAATGCACTTAAATAAGAGGATCAGAGATTGTTGCTTTTTCCTACGCTCTAAAGTGTCCAACTTGGATATGTTTACGAGTTCTTGGTAAGACAATGACTTCCCGGTGCCCTGTCAGTGTCCTTAATATATAATGATTGGCATCTTCGATTTTATTGGCCTGGACGTTCCCTACCAATAATAGGAGGGGACTACAATATTCTAGATGTAGTAAAATGAAAGGATTGTACAATGCTAGAATAACGTTCATAGGTACAAAACGCTTAATCCTCCTAAGTGCGCCGGTCTTCGCATACGCCTTTTTTAGCTGACTGGAAATATGCTCTCTAAAGTTTAACAGGCTATCAAGTTCCACGCCCAGGATTCTAATAGAGGGAAGTTTAGTAACGCCAGAACCATTCAAAGTTAAGTCAAGATCGTACTAGTCTTGCAAGGACCGATTGGAAGGGCTTGCGTCTTGCCCTTGTACATGTTTATCAACAAATAGTTTGCATCGAACCACTCCGACAAGCTGCTGCATGAGACCCTGGTTCACAACAAAGTGCGGGGCAATGGGCGAGACATCTGATGCATACAGAGTCGTTTCATCATCGTATAATCTCAAAGACACGTCCAGGACCGCGTAATTCCAGTCATTAATAAATATATTAAACAACAGTGGCCCGAGGAGGTACCCCCGTGGAAGCCCCGCCCTCAACTCTGAATAACTTGAGAACGCACCGTGCAAACAAACCCTTAATTTCAGATACGATAAAGATACTTGGAGACTAAGGGGTAGATAGTGGGGTAAGGGTGTCTACTATAAGAGACAATTGCTTAAATTGTCCAGATAAGTGTGAGGATCACTTCTCTCTTTCGTCTTTAACCCGCACTTCAAATATGCATTCATTTCAGATACGATAAAGATACTTGGAGACTAAGGGGTAGATAGTGGGGTAAGGGTGTCTACTATAAGAGACAATTGCTTAAATTGTCCAGATAAGTGTGAGGATCACTTCTCTCTTTCGTCTTTAACCCGCACTTCAAATATGCATTCATTTGAGATACGATAAAGATACTTGGAGACTAAGTGGTAGATAGTGGGGTTAGGGTGTCTACGATAAGAAACATGTACTCGGTTGCCCAGGGGTAGAAAGTGGGGTAAGGGCTGAGTGTTTGACTCCCAGCTGCAGGAGTAATCAGCATGCAAATTGTCTTCATAATATCATTAAAATGTCTGTAAAACAGGTATTGAGAAGGAAGATAATTAACAGCTTAACAGGTGTGGTTTTGATTTAACACCAAATTCTCATGACTACTCAACAAAGAACTCTATGGTACTAGTTAGGAGAATGAACGTTTTGATCTTGGGAATGAAAGGGTTAACAAAGGAAATAAGAGAAGACAAGAAAACGGTTCTTTTTCGTCCTTAAGAAATTTTCCTTGCCCTAACAACATGACCGTGGAGATGAACGTTTTGGTACCTTACGGAAAATGACGGTATGAGCCTTGAACTCGGGTTGAAAGATGTTTCTAAGGTAATTTTCAGGTAAGAGCATATCAGGACCCTCTTAAACTCGCTGCTCCCGATAAGTAGAATAAACCGATCAAACTCTCTTGTTAAATTGATTTAATTCGTAAACAAAACACCATATTTATACAAAGCAAAGTAATCGAGAAATTTCCTTAATAAGACCTTTGAAAAATTGCATAAAAAGGATACCCAAAAACGATTATTTGCTTCACCTTGAAAACGCAGGAATATATAGATATCGATTATACACAATAAAAACACCATTTAAGTGAACACCTTAATAAATTACTCTATAAGGATGTTGTCAGATTTGTTGAACCTGAATGTGAAAAGCTGCAGCAATCTTTGCAGCTTACTAGACCTATTGATGCATCAATTAAAGCACTGAATAGGCCTTTTTCAATATATTAAAACTAAGCTTGAAAGAGAGGTTTAGAGGACAAAGACAAAGGAAAGTGGATATGTAATTATTTTTCACATTCATTCGATAGTGTTTCGATCTTTTTTGTCCTCACTGCCTCACTATCAAGCTGAATATTTGACATTTGGAGAATGGCCTGTTGAAACTAGCATTTGCCTTAAGTAGTTGCCACTAAAATTCATTTGTTATTACATGTAACACGTACATAAATTTATTTTACAAGAATCAGGTTACTGAACCTGAATCTGAAAATCCGAAGCACTCTTTGTATCTAAGAGACGTTACAAAATTAATCAATGTGTTGTTGTTGTCGCTTTAAATGCCGTAATTTGCATTATCTGATATAATTTTTCCTTCATAATGGAGTCATGACTACTCTGAAACGTCAAATTTCACTTTTTTTATCGTTTTGTGCTTATATCTCTTTTAATACGAACGTGTTGCTGATACATAAATGAAAGCACCCAACTGAAACTAACATTTGCCCAAATAATTTCTACTAAAATTCATTTGTTATCCTGCTGTCACATATTCAGGAGCAATGTTCTCCAAAAAAAGAGTAGAATTTCACCAAAAAAGGTAGTTCAAAAAACACTTGTTCAGAACTGATTTAGATATCATCACAGTAACGCACTACCAAGAAAGTGACTTTTAACCTTTCAGTGCATGCTTACAGACAAACAAAAGGTGGGGAGGTGAGGAGAGATAGTCGTCAAATTCAACAACAACACTAAAAGACAATAGGGACCTTAAGCAACGACTACGACAACGGCTACGAGAACGCCATAAATTTGCATATTTAGTGGGCAAAAACAATAGCTTTGCACGCCCTGCACGTGTGTTTCACATTTTGATAGTTTCTTTTTTTGCCGTTCTCGTCTTGACTACGACGTGAAATGATTAAATTTGAGGTCATGTGAAGAACGAGAACGAATTTTCTCTCTAAATATCCACACTGCTCTCATCAGTTTTATTATTGGATTGTGTATTCACACATTCCAAGCCGCGGAGTGACATGGAATAATCGCAAATTTATTACAATAACGGGAAATAATATTTTTAGACAACGTTCACGTATTCGTCGTCATCGTCCTTGCTTAAGGTCACTAATATTGTGAGTCATGATCCTGTTGGCATCGATGTAAACACTAAAACCTTTAGAATGAAGATCACGCTCACAACAGAAATTTGATGCGAGAGTCTAAACTAAGGCGAGAAGCACCAATGACGCTGTAAGACAAATCCAAAGTAGTAAGGGAGGTGTTAACTGTGAGGGACTGGGAAAGTCAAGTAGCACCCTCAGCACCAATGGAGTTGTGAGACAAATTCAAAGTAGTAAGGGAGGTGTTTACTGCGAGGGACTGGCAAAGTGCAGTAGCACCCGCATAACCAATGCAGTTGTAAGACAAATCCAAACTAGTAAGAATGGTGTTTACTGCGAGGGCCTGGGAAAGTGATGTAGCACCCTCAGCACCAATGGCGTTGCACGCCAAATCCAAACTAGTAAGGGAGGTGTTTCCTGCGAGGGCCTGGGAAAGTGAAGTAGCACCCTTAGCACCTATGGAGTTGCCAAACAAATCCAAAGTAGTAAGGGAGGTGTTTACTGCGAGGGCCTGGGAAAAGGCAAGAATTCTCGTACGTGATTCGAAGCATATTTGAATTTCCGTCAAATCAAGACTTTTGCCAAAGGTATAAGCTAATTCAGTATACAGGTTTTCGGAGCAAGTTTTACATTCTTCTATGACATCTAAAGCCATCTCCAGGTGCAAGTGCTGGTCATCCGGAGATCTGCGGCCTCTGACATTTACAAGTGAGGCGACACCATTCACAATCGACACTGCCGTTTCCTCGGATTGCGATGCTATGATTCCACTCATGAACATGAAAACGTGATTTAGTTCATGAAAATATCTTTCGTCGGTCAGAACTGACTTCTGTTCAATTGCTCCATCCAGGATGGAAAACGCAAGATGTAGACCAGAGAAGAATTCTTGAAAACTCTTGTGAAAAAAGCTATAACGGAAACAAGGTGTTCTCTTACTACCGCCAGCCTGGATCGAGAGAAAGCCAAATTTAATGAACAGACTTTCCGTGAAATTCCCTTCGACGTCTTCGAAATGCTGTTCTCCTTCAAAAAGAGATTCTTGCGCCATTTTTCCTAGGGTCATCAGTTCCTTCTTGTAAACTATTAGAAGGTCTTTACCACTACTTGGTAAGTGGTTCTTCATTTCGTATCGCCTCAAAACGAAGAGAACGATCTCTACGTACAGCTGTGTTCTGTTGTTTGGTAGAATGCCGCCATAATCTTCGAAAAGCACACAGAGCAGAAGTGTATTTAAAGGGTTTTTTGTCAGTTCTGCTAAAAGTCCGTCAATATGCTGATCATCATCGTCATCGTCGTCACCACCATCATCATCATGATACGGATACCACAGTACTTTAATCAGCTTCTCTCCCATTTGCGCTGTGTGTCGAAAATACTTCCTTATAAAACACTTCGCATCACTGCTTGTGAATCCCACAATCTCCAACAGTGTGTCCGAGTAAGGTTTTACTTTACTTCCTGCTTCGTGACGAGAAGTAAGAACAATGTGACAACCAGGGAGCAGCTTTCTTTGAACAAGACTAAAGTACACAGCCAATTTTGAGGGTCTGCCTCATCTAACCCATCGAGCACTAACAGGACTTTAGAAGGGTTTCATCGCACGAAACGGAAAAACGTTTCCTTCAAATCTGGGTCAATTTCTTCCGGCAGAATTTGATTGTCAATAGCTTCCCAGATGCTAGAATCAATTTCACGACATCTGAGGAGCAAGAGCACCTCTACTTTTGGGAAAGACTCGTCCCATTCGCAGTCTTGTTTAGTTGCCCAATCATATGCCAGCTTTTGACAGTAGGTCGTCTTACCCATGCCGGGTTGACCCTCAATCAGGACAATCCGTGGATGTTGGCCATCTTCGTGTGATGTTAAATTACTTGTGATGTTGGTGTTTTCTTTCGGCAGCGTTCCGCGTGTCTTTTCTTTTGCGACTATCTTAAGTCTTGTGAAAATGTTCTCTAGTGGGTAGCTGAACCCTTTACTCCAAGGAACTGGAAAAACCACCCCTTCACGCCTTTGGTAAATTTGTCTTATGGATTCTATGATATCACTTTGACATGAAGAACTAGCTGCAAAAACAAACAAACACCAAGAAAATAGGGTCAATTTAGAAGTTGATTGACTCAGAGTTACTAGCTTTTCCTTTTTCAGGGGTGAGAGACGATTTTCAATTTCAAAGCGAAAATCCATCGCTTCCTTCTGGTAGACTATTCTTGGCTTACCGATTTCCTAGCTAATCCGTCTTCACATTAAGATTCATTATTCACACGAATAAAGTGTGCGAGTCAAGTTTCGTGAAGAAATTGCGAGAATGTACTGACGCAAATATATTTGCTGAAAAGCTGGCGGGTCAGAAAATGACTATCACAAGATAAATTTGATCCTGTGAGTTAATTTAGAGGTGTCAGTGGTATGCAAGCCCTCTTGGCTGATTTTCCTACGTATCGCCGCTTTACAAGTCATTTCTGGTACACACACAAGCAGAGTTTCTAAATGAACCT
The DNA here is from genome assembly GCF_036669925.1 of Montipora capricornis. Lineage (NCBI taxonomy): Eukaryota > Metazoa > Cnidaria > Anthozoa > Scleractinia > Acroporidae > Montipora > Montipora capricornis. Next base: position 15,914,616 of record NC_090888.1, on the reverse strand, counting down.
GTTGTCCTATCCACGTTTGTTTTCATACAAAAATTCCCACATAATGTTTTCTGCCGGCGTGCATACGTGTTAGGCTTGCACATCACAGTGCTTAGAGGTAAGAACTAAAACAAGCACGAGTTAACATAAAACCAACACAATATTACAGGAATAATAATATATTCAAATTGAAATGCAGTGACAATTATAATAAAGTAACAAATCCACTTGAAAACCACGTTGGGCAGAGCAAAAAAGCTCATATCTAAAAATTGCTCATTTTTGCACAACACATTTTACTGCAATATTTTGGACATGTTGATTTTTAAGATTGTATGATTTTTTTCGCCTCGTCGATTTCCAACATGGTCAAATTGCCTCTATCGCACTTATTTAAGGTCACATATACCTTTCATTCGATGAGAAGCCAGCGAAGAAGATGGAGAACTTACGCTTGTAAATAGGACCTGACGTTGTTCATCTGTCAAAATCACATAACAAACCATACATGACTGAAGGTTGGCATTCGCATAAACGGCGCACACGGTACGAGCTCATTTGAATCGTTCTCACTTCAGTTTTTGCCGTAATAGCAAAAGGTCACAGAAAAGATTAAGATGCTCACTCGAGCAGTGGTGACGCAGTGGTGACGCAGTGGTGGCACAAGGATGGTACAGGGGTGGCGCAGGGGTGGCGCAGGGGTGGCGCAGGGATAGCACAGGGATGGTGCAGGGCTGGTGCAGGGGTGAGAGGACTCGCCTCCCACCAATGTGGCCGAGGTTCGATTCTCGGTCCCGTCGTCATATGCGGGTTGAGTTTGTTGATGGTTATCTCCTTGCCCTGGGTGGTTTTTCTCCGGGTTCTCCGGTTTTCCCCTCTCCAGAAAAACCAACACTGCCAAATTCCAGTTTGATCCGGAATGCACGGACACATGTTGAACGAGCTCCTGAGCGCTCTTAAGGTGTTCCGTGAGTAAACAAATTACAATTGCAATTATTTACAAAAAAATAATACAAAGTGCTACTTAGGTCGGTAATTATATTTTTGATATTGGAAAGGTTATCATAATTTCAATTCAGGCAATGCTCACGGTGTCACCCGCATCCAACTGAGGTTATCCGTATCTTCAAGTGTACGCAACGTTTAGGCTCATGACGCCACAAAGGCCAAATAAAGAAAGCGCTGTCACGGTAATGTCTAGAAACTAATCCCCCGGGAATTGAACATTGCATCTTTTGTTCAGTTAAAGAAACCAAGACACCTTATCACGTGAGTAAACAGTCTCTATTCGAGAATTGTCCTTCCAACAGCCGCTTTGTACTTGTGAAAGTCCTAATTATTCCTTACCGGACTTTCTCTTTAAACTTCCTTGTGCTTCTGATGACATCTGAGGCTCGCAGGAAGCATCTGTCGAAATAAATGAAGGCGAACAATACGTGAGTCTTTCAGAGTTACGAAAAAACATGGTCAAATTGAATCCAACATGGTCAAATTCCCGTAAGGTCATTTATACCTTCTCTTCGATGAGAAGCCACAGAAGAAGATGGGAAGCCTTTACTTGTAAATAGGAGATGAGTTTGTTCCTTGGCAGAAACATCTGTAAAAGTCAAATACAACAAACCATACATTACTTTACATTAAGTTGGAATTCGCATAAATGATAAACGGCATACACAATACGAGCTTATTTGAAGCTTAATCTCATTATTTCTGGCTCAACAACTCTTACCAGCAGCGAGCCATTTGATTGACCCTTTTGGGAATTCTTCTAGCTAGACAGCAGACACCTAAACTATCTACTGTTCGTAACTAACACAACACATAAAAAGAACGTGTCTAGGTTTCGTTATTTGGCAGACGTAAGACTGCACAAGCAGTATCCACAGTGTACATCAACACATTTCGCGCGGTGATCTCATGGTTACTGTGCTCGACTCCGGATCGAGTGGTCCGGGTTCAGGTCCTGGCCGGAGACATTGTGTTGTGTTCTTGGGCAAGACAGTTTACTCTCACGGTGCATTTCTCTACCCAGGTGAATAAATGGCTACCGGCGAATTTATGCTCGGAGTAACCCTGCGATGGACTCCAGGGGGGAGTAAAAATACTCCTAGTCGCTTGATGCTACGGAAACCGGAGATAAGCGCCGGCCTGATGGGCCTTCTAGGCTCGTAGCAGGCTTTACATTACATCAACAATTGCCAGAAAATCATAATTCAAAGAACTGTTCTGTCAGCTAAATTTAGAGTCAGATTAAAATTTCCTTCGGTTTACATGACTTTACCTGCATGTTGCTTAGACTCCTCCTCTTCCTCTCGTGCTTTCTTTGGTGAAAGGCCATGATCAGTCAAAGAGATATCTGTAAATATTTGAAAGTAGAAATTTGAAACACCTGCAATCTTGGATAAAACTCTTGGGAAAAATTCTGGCGTGAAAATCCTCCGATATGCACTCTCAATTTTGTCCCCACTCTACCCTATAACAATGTTGATAATGTGGTGAAAACTATCGTGCAACCCCTTTGGCCGTTTCTTAACCAACATTGGATTACGGGGAGGAGGGAAAGTACACAGAAGTTAATCTTTTCTTACACAGACAAACGAGGAAATGACCATTGTTCAGTGGTATGTCACATTTCCCACCTAATTTTGTCCAAGATTGTTGGTGGGAGGTAGAATTCAGTTAGAAGGCCACAGGAAAGATTCAGATGCTCACTTGAAATAATCCAAAGAGCTACTGGGGTCGATAATTATATTTTTGACATTGGAGAGGTTGTCACAAGTTAATTCAGGGAATGCTCATGGTGGCCCCCATATCCATCAGTGGTTATCAGTGTCTTCAAGTGTACAGAGGGCATAGGGAAATGACATCATAAAGACCAAATAAAGAAACTAATCCCCCGGGAAACGAACTCTCCTTTTTTTAGCAAAAACACCAAGATAGCGGTGACGTTGTCTTATTTACTGGGTTAGGATTTCGAATTGGATTTTCAAGTTCGATTTTTTAGTTGGTCAGTGCAAAATGCTGACTGCAGACCGTGGGTAAAATGGAGACTAAGGTTATAATGTAGGGAAAGCCCAAACCCTTCAGAAGTGCTAACAGTTAAGCCTAAATATTGTTTTATGCGTAATTAGGCCTAAGGTTAGCACTTCCGAACAATACGTGAATCGCTCACAGCTAAGAATTAAACTATGACTATCAAGAAAATCAGGATATGATACTGAATTCGACTGTATTTATTTTTCTGTTCAGCGTTGTAAGAGTTCAATATCAGTGAATTATATTTTTAGTTGCCTTTTCGATCAAATTTTGAGTTAATGAAGCTGCCCTTCACAGTTTTATGTCTACATGTTCTTTACGCTGCTAACCAACTTTCTACAATCCTGGTCACAAGTGTTGGGACAGTTCACGGCAGATGACTGCACAGGCAGACCTAGACCGCGTAGGGCCGTCTGCCCCCCTTGCCCTTGTCAAAGTAACATAGAAATCTTGAAAAAAAAAAATTGACAATAGCTTCAGAACAGCCACGTTTCAAGAATTGTCCGCCTCCAAGAACAGTATTCTCCAACTAAAGTGACTATAAGATAGATATTCACGTCTTATTCCAATAATAACGATTTTTCAGCAATCACGTTTGATTCCAACCCCCTTTTACTACATCCGATCTAGTCTTCAGAATAGCTTCATTTTCGTTCTACATTGCTTGGGGGGAGGGGGGGGGGTCAATTATACTTCTATTCATCTTTTTCTTAAACGTCAAGAACGTAGTTGAAATCGTGGGTTTTAGAGCGCCAAAGGGGAGGTGTCCCAACAACTTATGGCCAGGATTGTAGGTTTAGATGTGAATCGATTTTTATATAAAGGGATTGAAATACATTGTTACTTCATACCATTAAGCGAGTTGATCATCTTTTTAAGAAGATCTTTGCACTGCTGATACCAGCTGTATGCCGTTCCATAGGAGTCACGCAAAACCTTAGCCTCCCCAAGCCTTGTTTGTCTGTTTTTGTTCCAGATGTCCTTGATAGCTGCTGCCCACGCATTGGGATCCTCAGAGTCAATGACGAATGAAGAACCAAATGGTACATTGCCCAGGGCATCCCCAAATCCCGAATTCTTGCTGACGATCACAGGAAGCCCAGCTGACAGAGCCTCCAGACCCGTCAAGCCAAAGCCTTCTGTTCTAGAAGGCATGAGCACAATATCCACCTCACAGAATAATCGCTTCAAAGTTTCTCGGGCTTTGACATAGCCTCTTACCCTAAGGTGATTTTTAGGAATACCGCATTCAAGAAATCGATTAGCGATCGCCTCATGTTTTCCATCGGGTGCTCCCACAAACACCAGATGAGTGTCAGGTAATGCCGCAACAGATCTTGCTGCAATGTCAAACCCTTTTAACTCGAAGTCTTCGGCATCTCCGCGACCGAACACCAGGACACTGCATAGTTTTCTTTCCTCTGGAACTTGTTGAACACTGACAAATTCATCCAAAATACCAGGAGTGAAGTCAAAGACATCTTGATCTTTTTTACAGCAGCGGAGATATTTGCGAAAGGCTTCTGCCAGCTTAGGCCCGACTGCTACAACGAAATTAGACAGCTCGCACAGCTCTACTTCAACATTGTGCTTTTCCTCGGCCCTTGAGATTGGATTTTCGTAACATTTGAACATTCCTAGTTCCTCGGGGTCAGTGTGTATCACTTGTATCCACTTGCATTTGTGAGAATTGCGGATAACTTGTGCTTGGCGACCAAGTTTCACTCCATGACCAACAACGACGTCTATTTGCAAATGCTCTGGTGGAAAGCTGAGCCATTCCAGTTCATCATATCCAGGTAGTCGTGTTGCCTCTAGAATCGTTATACCATGGCGGTGGGCTTCACTCTTATCTTCATAAGAGCACTTTGGTAAAAAGTATGTGATTTGGACTTCTGGGAATTTGGCCAGCTGTATGGCCAACTCTCTGTTGATTGTGGAAAGTCCGCCTTTACTGGATCCCCACTCAGAAGCCAAAATGGTGACTTGAACTTTGTTGGGGTTAAGTTCTTGAGATTGCTGCCATGAGGCTGACGCCATAGTTAAGTGTGGTACGTTTTAATGCTGTTGCACTGGGTTGGATAAACCTTGAGCCAGCGATATTCCGCGTCCTTAACAAACACACAAAAAAAGAAATTACCACACACATTAATAATGGTGCACAAAAAGGCAACTCTGTAAAGGAAAAAGGGTATGGAATGTCGAGAATGGCCCAGGGAAAGGCCGTTTCCTAATAACTGGGGAACAGTGGTTTTTCTACTGAGCAATGGTTAATTAAATTAGCAAGATTTGTCTTTTTAGTGCTTTCCGGCCACTAAAAGCTGAACTACACGTACTTGATACATCGGCAAACTACGTTAAAATAACTAATACTTGTGTAAGATAATATGGATAATTAGGAGAACGAATTACTACAGGTACCAGTTAAGAAGGGGAGATGCTCACTAATTAAATCTTGTAAGCCATTTTCGAGTACGCGGTTGGTTATTTTGTGGTGGAGGTCTCCAAGAGAATACATGAAACCGCAATTCAATGCCTCTACCATACACTTTTACAGGAGAGCATGTCCACAGACCAGGCAGCCTGAACCCGCCTTTAAACTTGCATTTTTCGCTCCAAATCTGTCTTCTCAAGCCGGCTCAATCAAACTTCGACAACTTTAAGAGAATGTCATTCATAAATTGACTTGAGTTTACAACACTTGTTCAGGGAAAGACAATGTTATGGTATCATATGAAACACCAATGTTTTTAATAACAAATAATATACAGTAGGTCACATAGCAACAGGACAGCCGTATAAAAACTCTGTAAAGAGTTTCACTTTAGCCTACTAATTTAACTAGCTTCACCAAGTTCGCTTTTGAGATATAAGCATTTAAAAGACAAAACGTAATGCGTTTTTGGATAGATCTTCTAACGCTATGGTCACCTGTGATGTCACAATTTTGAGCACAATTTGTTAAGCAATAACTGTTGTTTTATGTGTATGGTACCATTAACATAGATGCTTGGTGATACAGTGTTGTACAACTGATTCTATCATTCCAATCATGTACATTTTCGTCAAAGTTGTCCAGCCCCTTAAGCACGCAGTCAAAAGTATCATTCTTAATAATTTTAAATTACTCCAAAATGATCCCGAGACTGGTAGAATCTTTTCGCAACCTCCACTTATTTCATTTAAACGCGACAAAAACGTAGGCAACTTTTTAGTTAGTAGCGCGCTCAAAACTAACGAGCAACCCGGCACTTTCACATGTGCGCGCTCACGATGCAAAACTTATCTTTTCATTCTTAACACTAGCAAGATATCGGGACCTAAGCGATCTGTTAAGATCACCGATCGTTTCACATGTACCTCCGCAAATGTCATTTATTGTATAACCTGTACGTTATGCAATAAACTATACATTGGCGAGACAGGTGGACGACTAGGCGACCGATTCCGCGAACACTTTCGCGATGTTGAGAAGAATGACAAGGATGCATCTAAGCCAGTCGCTCGTAATTTTAATCTGCCTAACCACTCCATAAAACACATGGCTATCTGCGGCCTTTCCCTACATCTAGGTACGACGGAAAGCCGCAAGAATCTGGAACAAAAATTCATCTTTCAAATCGGCACCCTTAATCCTCACGGTATTAACGAACGCTTTTCATTTAACTAATATATTCCTATTTTTCACGTTGCCATGTTACCACCAATAGCGTAGGTCCTACTCTACTATAAAAACTACACGTAACCCATAATCCCTCGATTCGCTCTGACGAAGGGCTAACGCTCGAAACGTCAGCTTTTAGAATCTCTGTACGGTGGCCAATTTACATTATCAACTCCGTTGATAAAACCAAATTTTTCTTAAACCAAGTTTATTACATGGTGTCAGAAGTGGCCCATCATGGAACACATGAAGCCTATCGGACCTTTAAGATTGGACGGAAACATTGCCGAAAATTGGCGCAAGTGGAAGCAGCGCTGGGTGCTCTATGCTAAAGCCAGTGGAGTAGATTCCAAAGTTGAGGAAACTCAATGCGCGGTCTTCTTACACACAATCGGGGAAGAGGCTCTCGAAGTGTATGATACCTTCACCTTCATAGAGGAAGAGGCGAATAAGATAGAACCCCTTGTGGCGAAGTTCGAGACGTACTGCTCACCGAAAAAGAACGTTACATATGAACGCTATCTTTTCTTTTCGTGTACGCAAAATAGCCGGACAATTGACGCCTTCGTAACTGATCTTCGCATGAAGGCGAAGACCTGCGAGTTTGGAACTCTTCACGATAGTCTTATCAAGGACAGGATTGTATGTGGAATAGACAACAACAGTGTAAGGGAGCGGCTACTACGCAACACAGAGCTTACACTTGAAGTTGCAATTAACACCGTGCGAGCCGCAGAAACGAGTAAAACTCAGATCAGATAGAAACCCTGACTAACTCAACCTTAGAAGCAGCAGCTATCAACCTCGGCCAAAAACAAAATCAGAAAACAAAGCCTCCACTAAGAAAACAGCCCCCAAAACTAACAGAGCAGAAACAGAGTAAAAAACCATGTGGTCGTTGTGGCTCTCACCACAAACCAAGAGAATGTAAAGCATTTGGTACCACATGCCATAGATGTCAAGGCAAAAATCATTTTGCCCACATGTGCTTCACCAAAAGCCCAAATTCTAACCACCAAAAGCTTCACGAGGTCGGGCAACAATCGGACACCGAAACAGACGAAGATCTCTTCCTTGGAGAGCTAGAGTCATCACAGAAAGACAAGAATGAACTGTTCACAAATTTAAACGTGAATGATGAAAACATCCGTTTCAAAATAGATACAGGTGCACAATGCAACGTTATTCCGGAACATGCTTTTGAAAAGCTAAGAAAAAAGCCAAGTCTGCAGACAACATAAGTCACGTTGACGGCCTATGGTGGGGTACGCGTCCCTATAAAAGGAACATGCACCATGAAAATCAAGCACAATGACCAAAATATTGATGTCAAATTTTTCGTGGTCGCTGTTGACAAAGCTCAGCCCTTAATTGGTCTACAAACATGCCGAGATCTCGAACTGATTAGTATCAACAACAATGTGAGTGCAGTAATAGCTAAAGAAACT
>NC_090888.1:15878989-15881489 GCF_036669925.1 Montipora capricornis | reverse complement strand
TTTAACAGAGAAAGCAATTTGAAGTGTTTGATGAATTATTGTTCAGTTATTGTGCATTTTTCGTAGCAACTAAAATCTTCAAGATACCATTCAAATCTCGGAAGCTCCAAAGAGGAATTCGAATGTTCATTCAGCCTTGTGGATACTCATGATCACGCGTCACATAGCTTGACTGTAAAACGAAAATGAAAGTGAAAGTGCTGAAAGAGATATTTTCGAAGTTGCACTCAAGCATCATCCCTATCATCGATGCATCGTGAATCACGCGATCGCGATACTAAATTACTGTGATATGTTTCACTTCTAGTACAATGTAAACGAGGCCAAGGTAAAGTGATCTCCAAACAGATAATCATTCCACAAAACAAGTTGTGGCCGAAGCAAACTCAACAGTACTGAATTAAAGGCGACCAAGGAGAGATCTTATCCCCCGAAAAGTGACTTATAGTTATACTGTAAGCTATCTCCCAAGCTGGGGAAATAATTCCGCCTTTGCAATGATTTCCGTACAGCTCCCTACTTCGTTATGCATGCAGAATAAATTACTTATTCATTCGTGCTATTGTTTTGTAGAACAATACGTTTACCCAAGAGAACCGAATATATACATGGGTAATTTGTACTTACGGGATGAATAAAAACGGATCTCATTTTTTCTCTCCCTCCCTCTCTCTCTTCTTTCCCTTCATCGCCCACACCGTTACTCGTTTTTGTCTCAGCTTTCCTCTCTCTATCCCTTCGTCTTTTTCTTATTTCCAGATCCCGCTCGGCTTTTTCTGCCATTTTATCCCATGATATGTCACTCGCAGCTTGCCTTGAACTCCGACCCATTGTAAACCTCTGGATTACTAGTCCGTGTTCTTTACCACTGAAATAACGTGTCAAGTTGCTAATTCACACCTTGAAAATGATATTTATTTTGAATTCTGGCTGACTATTTACATAACAATGATATGTAATTATATACACGTGCCGCGCCGAGCACCTACAATCGAACTTACACTTGTAGGTTACCGTTAAAAGATCCCTGTTTTACTACTCTTGAAACAACCCATCCCTTTAATAATGCTAACCGTACCCCTAATTACGACTAAAGGCACTGTTTAGGCTTAAGGTTAGTCCCTGTGATAGTTTTAGGTTTTCCAGTATTGCTGTGAACTGTGACCTGCTTTTCCTTCATGCCCCGTGCGTGCGGCACACTTACAAGTTCACTGCGTGGAAGAGTATACCACGCTTAAAGTATGATTGGTGCATCTTTCATGGGAAACTTTCATGCACGAGTTCATTGCAATTAAAATCGTTTCATATTTCCCTTCTTTTGAAGCAAACTTGTGTCTTCGTAATAATCAAGATGGCTACCGAAGTAAAAGGGTCACAGCAATGGAAGATTTGATCATTTGGATATTGTCCCTGCTTTATAGCCTTTCCAGAGTTGTGCATAGAGTGGTGCAAAGAAAACAATTTACTTTCGTCTTCCGTGTCCAAAACCTGTGTGAAAACGCAGTCAGTTGGCAAAGACAAAGTGCCGCATCGGGAGATGGATCTGTTTCGTGATGCTCAAGAAAAAACCGCAATGGATAGCCTTCAATCCGCCAGAACCCATATTACTTTTCTGACCGTAAACTTTCCTTGAAAAAATATTAGCCCTAGCTACCTGTGGCCGGAAAGTTTACAACTGCCTACAAGACAAGGGCTAACATCATCTCACCGCAGTTAACCATCGCCTAAACTTCGTCGACCCAGACAAACGAGCCCACAGCAGGGCATTGAAAAGACATGATGGGGAAAGAAACGAAGTATGCCTCGTAGGGGAACATCCATGGATCTCTACCAAAGCTATTTACTTGGAAGTATCATTGAGCATATTGCCAATCTCTACAAAGAGCGATAAATCGCAAAATCCCTCTAAATGCGCCGTTCGTGATCCTAAATACATTGTACAGGAAAGGAAGAAAATATACACTTTGCAGTGTCTCGGCGAATTTTTAAGCCGTTGAGACAGGCGGGAAGAACAAATTTCACGATAAAAAGAGTAGGTAGCCATTAAATTTCTTATGACAGTACTTTTACTTGGTTTGTTTGTTATGTTTGCGAATCTGAACCCTATTACAACGATTGCTTAAAACTCCACTTCTTGCGCTCATTCTAAAACCGAAAAATGGGTAAAATTGCAGGAAAAGTGCCGAAATTGCAGGAAAAACTGTTCGATTTTCCGTATTTCAGACAAAAGTTAGACCGACTTTTTTGAAGTCCATATAGACTTAGAAAAAAAACCTCTAAAAAGAAAGAAGAAAGCGCCACAGTCCCAAAGGACGACTATTGTTATCGCTATTGTTTTCTTGAAACAAAGGAGTGTATGCATAATGAAGTAGGGACCTGTGCGGAAATCTTGCCCCGCCGGAATGATTTCCGTACTGGTCCCTACTTCTTTGTGTATGCAGAATAAATTACTTATTCATTCGTGCTATTGTTTTGTAGAACAATACGTTTACCCAAGAGA
>NC_090888.1:15863989-15873989 GCF_036669925.1 Montipora capricornis | reverse complement strand
CTGCGGTTAAGCCCTAGGGAAGTCCTTTACTAGATCTTGCCATCCTTTGTCACGTTTATCAAAGAAGATGGTCACTCCAAAATGGTACTTTTTCCCCGTCTCAAAGTATAGTACGAATGAAGTTAGTGTTATTTTAGCAGCCTGCGGCAAGCTCAAGACGTCACTGAATCCAACCTGAAGTTTAGCGGGAAGCTTGAACACACAAAACTGCTAAGGTTCCTCTCCGTATTTCAGTCATGCCTTTTTGTTCATCAACAAAAATTGCTGAGATAGGTCAGACAGAGACAACAAAGGAGGCATTTCTTTTAATTGTCTCCCGGTAAAGAGAAACAACTTAGGGAAGCCACATGCTAATCAAGTTTGGCCGAGACAAGAAGTTCTCGCCAAAGGAGGAACATTTGTTTGTTTAGCATCACTTCACCGACTGTTTTGACGCACGAAATACTGTTCATGTTGTTCACATTTCCGAGAGAAACATGGCTTACCCCAAAGGACCGATCTTAGCAGAATTTTTTTCTGTCTAATAAAGAGGAGCAAGAACAAGATTGTTTTTCGTTTATGTAATGTTTTTTAATAACTTGCTCAATGTACAATCTGACCCAATTCGCGTGGAAGTTTTTAATTGACCATTTTTTGCATGCTTGTGTTGTCTTTTGTTGTTTTTAACACCCCTTTCCATGTAGTTGTACACTTTTAGTTACATTTCTTCACAATATGAACTTCATAATTACTGAAGCACGCGTACGGTGGAAACCTCGTTCTAAATCAGTACGTTTTCAAGACCTTTATTGATTGTTTTAACCAGATAAGGTCTTTCAAAATGAAAAAGGATGGCGTTTCCCTTTTGAAAATATCTCACTTTGGTCGAACTCGGAAATTTATGTAAATTAAAACGCCATCAGCCTCCAGAAATTGTTTTCATATGACAGAGACCACACAGTATGGATTGCTTTCTCCCCTGTTAATTGTATATCCACCAAGAGATTATAATCTCTTGATATCCACCCAATATACACCGGTACTGCCTGGAGGCTGCGTAGATGTAGTTGCTAAAAATAAATACAATTTAGACTGAAGTTAAGATGCTTCTTACAAAGCAACTATCTGTATTATAGACCATCGGTAAACTGTTATGTTCGTTGTTAACTACTACTTAACTGCTGATGTTTTTTCATTTCCCCTGGGAGTTAAAAATACCAAGGTTCAATGCAGTAGCCATTTAATAAGGGTTACTCATTCTTAAGTCCTTATTCAACCTTTACTGAAAAATTAACTGATCTGGGCTTTTTCTCAAAGATTTATGCTTTATAGTATCGGTTAGTTTTCCTAATCCAAACTCTTAACACTACTTCGATAAACAGTTCAAAAAGCTGTAATGAGGAGGTCCAAATCCGCGAAGGGAGACTAAATCCGTTAGCGGCATCTGCACCAATTTACGTACCGCAGTCTTTTCTGCTTCATTGTTCAAGTTTCATCACCTTCATGAAGATGTGTTATCAGCTGGACTCAATGACGTCACGAACAGGTTGCCAGACTGCTAAGTGTAATCGAAGATGGCGGCCCGCATGTGTACATTTTCAACAAGGATTTCACGAGCTTAGAAAGCTAATTCACGATTGAAATTTGGGTTTGAAAGCTGCTCTTCTCATGAACTATTCTATTGAGCGATTAAAAAAAGATTATCATTTTGGAGTGAACTTCAGATCTCCTTTAAGGACCTCTTCATATGAGCCCGTTTGACCAGGCTGGCCCAGTCTCCGAGATCTCGCCTCACCTCAAAATTCTTTGTAAAAATTTCGATGTGTTCATAGGGCGGGATGGCTTGGTTGCCGAGATCTCGGTTCTTTTCAGCCGGGATTTTGGTTTTAAGCAGGCTGGAAATTTTGCCATATGAACACTTCATCCCGGTTACGCGGAAGGAAAACAATACAATGCATTTTAATGATTGAACGGACCTAACGTTAACCGCGAGTTTTTACTTCTCTTTTCTTCGATAATGAGGCTTGGAATAATTTCATTTGATAGCTAACGTAAGGTCAAAAGAAATTTGAAATTGCTTAAACACTTAAAGAAAATCGAGAAATTTTCGCCAGGTTTGTTGGTTAGATTCACGCCTGAATTGTCGCGTCACCAATTTTTCAAATTTTTCATCCGGGAAAGCGGGCTGAAAGTCGCCATATGAAGAGAAACCAACTTCATCGCGGTAATAACCGAGCCAGCCCGGTCAGCGGGGATCATGTGAAGAGTGCCTAAATCATGCCATCTCACGCGGTGATAATCTGCAATTATGCTCTCCCTCTATATTCTCTACTTCCTCCGATTTACACCCTGACGCAGCTGTGAAAGGCCATTTGGCCGTTTTTATACCAGACGCAATATCCTCCAAGACGAATTATGAGTCAAAGGACCGCAAACATACTTTCTAAAATTCGTGCTGGCGCAAAGACGGGACAAACTACAGAAGATGAATAATCCGTCTGGGACGAACTCGGGCACATATCTTTTTTGTGCAACTGTAAGACGAGCACAAGACGCATTATCCGTCTGTTCCATTGATTTTCCGTTTTGAGTCGTTCAAACGCACAACGAAAGATATTTCGTCTCGAGGGATATTGCTTCCCGTGCCCGTCTTCATACTAGAGACGCATAACCAGACGAACAGCAAATGTTTGCCCAAATAATTCGTCTCTAGTATAAAAACTGCCAATGGCGGGATACTTGTATTGTCAGTGATTGTAAAAGAAAAAGGAAATTCTCACTTCTATTCAGACACAATTTCCAGCCGCATTTAGTGCCCACGTTGTTTTGTTCACAAAAACAGGATCACAAAAGGGCTGAATGCCTAGGCAAAATAAACCTGGATTTGGTATAATGGATCTCAAACTGCATGGGTTTTTCACTTCAGTGCACCATCTTAACCGACAGCAACCGGCTGCGTTTTAACACTTGGAATGCAAAAATTGCTGATGACTTAAATTTTGTGTCGTGATATACTCACACAGACGGCGGTTGTGAACATACTGTATCGCATATTTACCGATAGTTAAATTGACATTTGGAATGCTACTGCATTCATCTTCAGAAGTAACCGTCAAACAGATTTTGAATCTACTGTAAGACCGGAAGATAAAGTAAGAATTAACTCTAATTGGTCCGCAGAGTTAAAATGGATGCGCAAAGGCGCCCGTCAAGACTTGCAAGAACAAGTACAGTTTTAAAGAGACGGTGTGAGGACTACACCCTCATTGGAGCGAGAGTGTTTTGTTGGAAAATAGAACGATAATTTGATTATTTTAATTGATTCCTTGATTGACATTTTATTTCCTTGAATGAAATGATTGTATAGATTTGAAGTGCAGGACTGAAGACTCAAGTGATCCTCGCACTTTAACTGGACAATTTAAGCAATTATCTCTTTACAGACACACTAAAAATTCAGGTGACTTCGACGGGATTCGAACCCATAAACCTCTGCGATGCCGGTGCAATGCTCTACAGCCACTCAGTTGGGAACAGGTCAATTTGCTGGGCTCATTTGTTCTCGTGAAAGGACCTGATGTATGTATGTAATAAACACCTTTAGTATCACCCAACTAGTGGACTAATGCAAATCCTGCATGTTGAAAAAAAGGCTTTCTTTCGTTTAATTTCCAAATAAATATTTCTTCAACATGCATTTGCTTACTTTATTATTGCCTTTTCTGTCCGACTAGTTGGGTGATACTAAAATAATTAGACCCTTCACCCTTAAGGGCCACAGGTCAATAGCCCATTCGGCTTCGCCTCATGGGCTATTGACCCGTAGCCTGCAAGGGCTACGGGTCTAATTGTTAAATATAAGCCCATCTAAACTGTTTATCTGCGGTGGAGGTGACATACTTTCACAAGAAGGCACTACGCAGGGGGATCCACTGGCGATGCCATGGTATTCAGTCAATACATCTATAATGATTCAGAATCTGAGGGCGCACTGCCCGATGGTTAAACAGGTGTGGCTTGCAGACGGCTCTGCTGGAGGAGGGAAAATCGCGCACTTGTACGACTGGTACAAGCAAATGAGTAAGGAGGGAGAAAAGTTTGGATATCTCGTAAACGGGTCAAAGAGCTGGCTGATTGTTAAGTCTGAGGCACTTGCAGATGATACAAAGAGGGTGTTTGGAGATGAAGTCAATATAACAACTGAAGGCCAGCGCTGTCTAGAAGCAGTCATTGCGTCGCAAGAATGCAAAGATCAGTATTGTGAGGAGAAAGTTCGCGAATGGAAAGAGGAATTCGAACGGCTCTCCGAAATTGCAAGGAGTCAGCCTCACACAGCGTACATTGCCTTCACAAAAGGGTACAAGTCAAATTTCACCTACTTCATGCGCACTATAGAATCAATCGTTTGAGGATTATGTCGATCCAATCCAGGAGGCGATTGACGACCTACTTCTTCCAACTTTGCTTGGTCAATCAGAGCATCTCCCTAAGGAGATGCGTCGACTTGTCACATTAACAACGATACAAGGGGGTCTGGGCATGCCCGATATGAGAGCTAAGGCGCCACAACAATTCGCTACCTCGAAGTCAATAACTAATGCGCACGTAGATTTTATCACATCGCAGAGTACATTTATGGCGACAGGCGAAAGATCTACGGAGGAGCTTTGACTCAACTCTTTCCCCAGATCTTCTGGGACTAGTTAATCAATCGAGAGACAAGGGCGCAAGTTCTTGGTTAAATGCGATGCCTCTTGCAGATCAGGACCGAGCCATGAATAAGCAGGAGTTCAGAGACTCGCTACGCTTACGGTATAATTTGCCTCTAGTCGATCTACCAAGTCTATGCGTGTGTGGGGATAAATTTACTGAAGGCCATGCCCTCTCATGTAAAAGGGAGCTTTGTAGTGCAGAGACATGCTGGTTGTCCGTGATTTATTAACGGCATTCATTAATAAGGTCTGCAACAATGTGGAAATCGAGCCAGGCCTTCAACCCCTCGACAACGACAACTTGAGAAGTGCTGTCACAAGCTCTCAGGCGAGATTAGACATCGAGGCGGGAGGTTTCTGGTCAAGAAGGGTTACTGCATTTTTTGATGTAAGAGTTACGCACGTTAACTCCAAGTGTAACCAGAACAAGACAATGTCTGAAGTATTCAAGGACCAAGAGGACGAGAAGAAAGGCAAGTACCAGCAGCGGGTGCTAGATGTAGAGATGGGTTTATTCACACCTTTAGTGTTTGGAACCAACGGCGG
Source organism: Montipora capricornis (assembly GCF_036669925.1). Taxonomy (NCBI): domain Eukaryota; kingdom Metazoa; phylum Cnidaria; class Anthozoa; order Scleractinia; family Acroporidae; genus Montipora; species Montipora capricornis. The sequence continues at coordinate 15,868,752 of NC_090888.1, read as the reverse complement.
AATGGAAATGAGTGTCAGCGTTTTCTGAAGCATCTTGCAGATAAGATAGCTCAGAAGGACACCGAGCCGTATAACACCGTTATCGCATGGCTCAGGACACAAATGTCCTTTGAACTTCTAAGATCTGTACACGCATGCGTGAGAGGTCCTTGAACACTCCTTAGACTGCAAAATAAACGTCACGGCCACTGCGAGCATCTAAAGTTTTTGAGCAATTTTTCAAACTAAATGTTTTACATAATTATGATTTTTTTTATGAAATTTCGTATATTAATTTTATCAATTGTATTTTTTAAATAATCTTGAATTGTGAATTAAGTTGATTATTATTATTCTCTATGTATGGATAATAATTCCGTAACTGAAAATGCAAATACGAGGCTTATTTTAGTATTTTTTTGCTTTCACGCGTCTTGCGATATTGTGATGTTTTGAAAACAACCAGCCCCCAAGAATATGCAATGAAGCCGTCATAGAACGTAACCTGAGTTTTTCCACTTACCTGAAACCAGACCAAGTGCATACAATGTGGGATTCGTCGGCTATACAGGCTGGAAGGCGGTTTGTGAATGACGCGTCCGATTTTAAATAATTTAAAAACTTCTCGTCAGTCGCTGCTTCGGCAGAAGCAAACACGAGATTCATGGAATCCAGGAGCTTGAAATCGGCGGAAGCATCGGACAGATTACATGCCTGAAGACCAACGGTTTCAGCTTCTTCTGTTTGGTCCTTGATAATGCCAATTAACGGACAAATTATCAGAATACCAGGATCCAAGGGCGACGATTTCTCCGTCGTCATCATAGCTAGCACTTAATATATCATACTTTTTTCCCTCGGGACGATTTCAACCAATCAGAATTTTACGTTCATCCAGTGAACGCAATCACAGGAAAACCACCCCCATTCGTTGCAAGCGCTCTCTCCCTATTCTCCCTCTCCTGTTCTCTTTTCCGCGCGGCTTGATCACTCGCTTTGCCTCCCTTTCCCCTTGCGCTTGCTACGCAGGCTGAGAAGAGTTAGAAGTGATTATAAGAACGTGAATTTATATTTTGAGATGACATTAGGGAGCTTAAGCAACGACAACGGCGACGGCAACGAGAACGTCAAGAATTTGCATATTTAGTGGTTAAAAACAATAACATCGCACGCTTTGCAGGTGCATTTTTCACTTTTGTCCATTTCGTTGCCGTCGTCAGGAAAACAACAACGTGAAATAGCCAAGTTTTTGGTTTTATGAAGAACGTCAGCACTTGAGGATGAATTTTCGTTTTCTCTCCTAAAATGGAGTGCCGTTCCGACTGGTGTCATCTTTGAGGAATCACTACACCCTTGTCATATTAAAAACGTTGAAATAGTCACGAAGCGATTAAAATAACGCAAATTTATATTTTGAGATGACGTTCTCGTTGCCGTCGCCGTTGTCGTTGCTTAAGCTCCCTATTCTCGTTGCCGTTCCCGTCGTCGTTGCTAAAGGTCCCTGTTGTCGTTAAGGACTTTGAGATCTACGACGGCAGCGGTCGACGAAAGCGCCCTCACCTCAAAATATAACTTAGCTCTATCGTAAGTCTTTCGCGATTATTCAATCTCGTTCACGTCCTACAACATGGGCGAGGTATCCTAAAATTAAATTGGTACGAGCGGTTTCACAGTGAAACGAGAGAATCAAAGATTCTCTGTTGCATCCTCAAAATATAACTTGGCTCTATCGTAAGTCTTCCGCGAAATTCAGTCTCTTTCACGTCCTACAATATGGGTGAGGTATCCTAAAAATAAATTGGTACGAGCGGTTTCACAGCGAAAAGACTGTTTACGTTGTTGTCAGAACCTCTAATTTTGTAATTTCACGTCGTCGTTATGCAAAGGACCGGAAACATACTTGCTAAAATTCGTGCTGCACGTGTAGCACGATTATTTATGTTCTTTTAACCAATGATGTTATTGTTTTGTGGTGTTGTCGTAGTCATATCTGTCGTTGTTTCTTAAACTCCCTGTTGCTAATGCTCCCTAGTGACTGAAGAAGTTAAATTAAGAAACGACGACGGCTGCAGCTATGACAATGCCACAAAACGATAATATCATATCGGTTAAGAGAGGAAAAATAATCATGCTGAATGTGCGGTACGCATTTCTCCTCATGTTTCCGCGTTACTCTGAACTGCACAAAGTTCATTTAGATGACTGGTTGTGAGACTCTTAAAACTTCAAAAGCGAAAACAGTCACATATCGCTTCATGTCAACTTGACCGTGACCATGCACAATCTTTTGTCCTCGGTTCACAAACTTAGCTTTTAATAAATTAATCGAAACTTTTAATCGGCTGCATTTTGGACAAAGGGGTGTGGCTTGCGCACGGGTCAGGGCCAAAACAGCAAACAAAAAACATAAAACAAAGAACTTGTCGAGTGTCATAACCATCTCCATATATTTGAGGTCTTCAAATTTGATGATTTGACGACAACGCGAGAGTACATATGTCAACATTTTACTTAGCAGCCGCTCCTAACCAATTTAGTTTTAGGATACTTTGCCCACATTGTGCGACGTGAACAAGATGGAATAATGGCAAAAGACTTACGATGGAGCAAAATTATATTTTGAAGTGACGTTGTTATCGCCGCCCAGGTAAGAGCATATCAGGACTCTCTTAAACTGACTGTTCCCGGTAAGCAGAAAAAAATTAAACCAATCAAATTCTCTTGTCAAAGTGATTTAATTCGAGAACAAAACACTTTATTTAGACAAAGCAAAGTAATCGAGAAACTTCGTAGATAAAATCCTCCGAAAAATGGAATAAAAAGGATACCAAAAAAGATTTTTTTTGTTTCGCCTTGAAAACGCAGGTATAAACAGATATCGCTTATATACAGTAAAAAAAATCATTTAAGCTAACATGCGTGCATTCGTTAATAAGGATGCTCTTATTCGGCTACCAATGAAAAACGTTCAATATGTCACGTGATATTTCGGTGTTCGGTACATGTCTTCGGCTCAGCGCGTGTGGTTAATCACACCCGGCCTGTTAACTCTGATCACACTTACAGTGTAGGACGTAGCCATTTGTTGAGAAGTTCTATTGACCTGCGTTCGATTGATTTACGGAGCAGAGGTGAGTTTCGTCTTCATTTATTGTCTTTTACTGCGTCATTATTTCTTTGGATACTACTTTTTGTCCTAGGATTGAAAGACTCAATACGAAATCACTGGTTTCTAAGACACAGCCAACAACCGTAGGGCCAAAAGACTTGGTCCAGAATCCATTAGAGCAAACACGAAAACCAAAGCAGAAATCCAAGTTAATTATTCTTTTTGTCACTATAGGTTACCAGGAGAAAGCGGGAGAAAGCCGTCTACATCTCTTCAGTTAAGAAGCGAAATAAATATAAGCTTATCTACGTACGAGGACACATCGCTTTGTTATATACGCTATTGCTCCGTTGCATTCATTTCCTTTGTCGTTATGCTCGCGTACTTGGCAGTTCTTTGGAGCATTGTCTTTGGCAAATTTGACCTATTTTACCATCAAGTCCCCTTTCATGCAAAGTAGGACACACTGAAGAGGTTTTGTCCATCGAGGGAAATGTTAATCATGTCTGAAGATATTGAGCTTAACCCTGGACCAAAAGAAATGGAAAACACCAGGCAATCTCCACTTGAAACACTACAAATCAGGTTAGCTGAAAATGGATTAAGATACTTAGACTGTAGGCGGATTCCACATCAATGCATATTCATCAATGAACAACAATCAAAATACAATAAACGAATGAAGTCGTAAAACAGAAAAATGTATTACACTGCATTTTTAACCACTCTATAGGTTTGATAATTCGCTATATCACCCCTGACATAGTATCTTTCTTACTCCATGAGCTTACCAAAGTATGTCTTTGATTGGCTTATGACTGTTTCTGCTTGGGTGGCCTCATATACCGTAAACATTTTTAGAGACATCACGCCAAGCCGGCCACTTCTGCTGGAGAGAACAGGACAGCCACAACACTTCTTTCGGGCGATCTTAATTTAATTTGCGAACAGAAAGATCTTGAAGGCCTTTACAACGAAAATGAAAATAAAAGTGAAGGAGTGTTTCCTGCAATGGGTGTGTATCGAAATACCTTAAAGATGAGTTTACCAAAGAATGGGTGGATAAAGGCAACGAAGGTGCCTTTTCAGCTGGAGTCGGATCGGAAAATAGAGCTAAGCTTTTTGTGGCGTAGTATTTGTCCTGTACTGGAAAGCGAGATAAAACATTATGGATCGCCTATAGCTCCATTCCCATTTGTGATCAAGAGCGATGATCACGCGATCACGTGAACATAATAAGCACATGACCAAAGATTATTATCTCTAAGTGGCGGGATACTAGAGAGTCATAATCGGGGGATAATTATATAGCTTCGACGGTTTAACGGTTATCTGTTTATTTATTTATGTATTCATTTATCTATTTATTTATTTATTTATTTATTTATTGTCGTTTCAGTTCTTTTACACGAAAAACACAGACATGCCCCTCGTCGAAATGGAAACTAATATATATTTTTTGGCTTTTTGCTTTTTGGGGTTCTCTGTGTTAGTAATTAAAGGGGCTAGGTCACGCAATTTTAGGCAATTTCAGCACTGATCTAATGGTCATAGATTTAACTAAAATATCAAAATAACTGTTCTAAACTATAGAAGAACTCTAACAAAACACAGGGAAGCCAAGAAGGAACATGGATGGACAAAACTAGAGAGGATTGAAATGGATTGAATTTGG
>NC_090888.1:15851489-15853989 GCF_036669925.1 Montipora capricornis | reverse complement strand
AACAGAACTGAGCCGTGAAATTTGACCATGAAGCCTCTTAGCCATGCCTGAATACGAACGTGGCCTACGCTGTGTTATGCGCAGAACAGGATGCGCAGTGCACCAATAAAAGCTTAATAGATTCTCAGCTAACAGTTAAAGTTTTGGCCGAATCTCAGTTATCAGTTAACCCCATCCGTTCCCTCTAAATACCGTGATATATGTCACTCATGAAACTTTCAGGTTTCGAGTTTTCTCGTTGCTTTCGTTGCAACAAGAGTTTTCTCGTTGCTTTTTTCTCGTTGCTTTCGCTGTTCCAGATGACCAAAACAACGGAGGGTCGTTCCCGTTTACAAATTTCTAGTGTCTAAAGAAACTGTGTTGCTGCGTCGGTGGGAGAGAAAAATTTGGGACAGGAAAATTTGGTTTTATGAAACGTGTTGATAAAGGTCGAATTACCACCTTGAACGATTTGGAATGCTTACGTTTCGAGGGTTAGCCCTTCGTCAGAGTGAATAAAGCAATTGTGGGTATTGTTGGTTTTTATGAGGGTGTGGTGGTGGAAATATGGTAGCATGAATTTGTGAATAAATTAATACAATGAGAGGCGTTCATTGATTCCGTGAGAATAGAGTGCACCTAGACGAAAGGTGAATTTTTGTTCCAGATCTTTTGGGCTTTCTGTGTTCCAGTGGTATAAGGATAGGCCACAAATTGTCATGTTGTGGTGGGAGTGATTAGGAAGATTAAAGTGGCCTGCAACTGGTTTTGGATGCATCTGTGTCGGTTCTTCCTACATCTCGTAGGTGCCGTTCACGAAAGCGGTCCGCCAATCTTCTCCCCGTTTCGCCTATGTAGATGTTCTTACATAGTGTGTAAGTTATGCAATAGATGACATTTGCGAAGATGCATGTAAAGTGGTCAGTGATTTTAACGAATCGATTCGGTCCTGGGATCTTAATCGTGTTAGAAATAAAAGGACAAGTTCCCGTTTACGCCGTCTTCGTTTTGGTAGTGAACTAGGGACCTTAAGCAAGGACAACGACGACGGTGAGAACGTCATCTGAAAATATATCTTCGCATTATTCTATTGATCTCTCGATTATCCCAAATCGTTCGGCATGACAAATGTGTACAAACTCTCTGGGGATAAGACTATTAGGAACGGTGTTAAGAGGTAGAATTGGTAAAAACGGCGAATGAATGATTATGTAATTAACCACTCTCCTAGAGGCTTTTCAGGGTTAATAAACAACACTTTGTGGGTGACTTTGCCAGACTGCTTTTACAGCGCAAATGGTAGCCATGCAGTTTACAGTCTTAACTGAATAAAAATAACGTCCCCCACTCTTCTCGAATACGGTGTGGGTTCTTTAACGTCCCAGTCAAGTTATATGGGACAGGGCCTACGGTTTATATTCCTTATCCGAGAGGACTAGAAAGTCTAACCATTTGCAGATGTCATAACAAAGGCCGCAGCGCTCTCTTTATTACAGACCCTGAGTGTTGGTGAGGCCGGTGTTTTGATCTCTCATCTTCCCGCAGAATAGTCCGATGCTCAATCAATTGAGCAAACCTAGGAGCAGTTTCAGAGTAAGAATAGAGCCAACCGGTAGGCGGTCGATATGGTTGGTTGAGGAGAAACTATTGATTGTTTACCGTCAGCTGAAGGGCTTACGTCCTGCGCATAACTTCAGTCACTACAGTTGCCAAGCTATTCGGGGTCATAATAAGTAACAGTCTAACATGGAACGATCGCGTTGAGGAATTAGCTAAGAAAGCTCGTAGGAAGCTATATTTCCTACTTAACTTAGTTAATTAAAGCGTGCGCGCATACCCGCTAAAGATCTAGCAGCGTAATACTGCACATACAAAAACATCGGGTTGTTGTAGATGACGGTGCTAGGTCCAATATTGTTTTCTCTGTTGATAAATGATGTAAAGCCGGTTAGCTCCTCTAGCTTATTAGTTAAATATGCCGATGATATCACAGTCAGCATTCCTGTTCGTGCTGAAGATAGAAGCATACCTGAGCTTGAAGTCAATTCTATAATGAAGTGGGCTGAAAAGAATCAAATAACACTCAACCTGAGTAAAACATGGGAAATGTTACTAAAAAGCCCGAAAATCCCACCACCTCCTCTTGCTATTGTAGCGCGTAAAACCCAGCTCAAGTTGCTCGGTGTTACATCTGAGGCTGACCCTATGAAATGGGACACACATATTGATCATGTGCTTAGTAAAGCCAGCAGTCGTTTGTATATTTTAAGAGTTTGTAAATTTTATGGCTACCCTAAGAAGCAATTAGATCTGCTCTTCCAAAGTTTAATTATCTCAGTCTTCACATATGCTATTGAGGTGTGGGGTTCCTGGTATTGTGACAAATATCTAAAGAGAATACACAAACTGTTTACCAGGGATTTTAAGTCTGGATACTGTTTGAAGAAATATAGTATTTGTGAAAATTTAAACACCAGAGACAGCAAATTATGGAATAAGATCACTTATTATATATGGCAAA
>NC_090888.1:15838989-15843989 GCF_036669925.1 Montipora capricornis | reverse complement strand
GTTGTCGTAGTCGTAGCCATCGTCGTTTCTTAAACTCCTTGTTGCTAATGCTCCTTGGTGACTGAGGGAGTTTAAAAAACGACGAAGGCTGCGGCAACGACAACGCCACAAAACGATATTATCATATTGGTTATAACAGGAAAAACAATCATGCCGAACGTGCGGCACACATTTCTACTCATGTTTTTGCGTTACTCTGAGCAAAGTTCATATAGATGGACTGGTTATGAAACTCTTAAAACGTCAAAATCGAGAACAGTGACATCCGCGGTGCTTTATGTCAACTTGGCCGTGACCATGCACAGGCTTTTGTCCTCGGTTCACAATTTCAGTTTTTAATAAATTAATCGAAACTTTTGATTGGCTGCATTTTGGACAAAAGGGTGTGTTTTGCGCTTGGTCAGGGCCAAAACAGCCAACAAAAACTTCACTGGCGAAAAATGTCTGATTGGTCGAGGCCTTGTCATGTGACTTCATTACCTCAAATCAAACATGGCCGCCATTCGGTGTTTATTTGATCAATTTTATTAGATCTCTGTCGACAAAAGACCCTTTTTCAGGCCGATAAAACGGACGAATGTTGACTGCATAGTGCGTTTCCAGCCTGGTGCGTTTCTATCCCAGCGAGATTCTCTTTTAAGCCATGGCTACGAGGGAAATTTCTTTAAAAATTTCAAGGTCAACGCGAGTCTCGGTTGCTAATGTTCGAGTGGAAATTCGTTTGTGGAGCTTACCAGCTAATCGGTTACCATCTTGATTTCAATTCATGCGTTTATCTTTTTAAAAGTGGAACAAAAAAGATACCACTAAATTTCCAAATGGTTTCTCTTCCAACTAAATAGTTACACACTGTTTCCGCGGGGTCCCGCATCTAACAGAAAATGTTAAGATTTTCGCATTTTTTTTAAAAATCAAGTTGTTAAAATTGCCATTCAAGTGATCCATAGAGGAAAATTTATTAAGACCGAGGGGAAAATTAAGAAATGTATTTCAGTCGTTCAAAAATAAATTTTAAAGTGAATTTAGCAGTAATAATAACCAAAATCATACTTAACATGTCATAGCACCTCATATTGGGCACACTAGAAGGAAACCTTTTGTTCCAAGCAAAATGCCAATTGTTTGCTTTCCTCCAAATTATAGAAATAAACATAGATTAGGTTAACTCTGAATAGCCAAAACAACAATATTTGATTCAGAAGTCCAGCTTTCTAGCAGGGAGAATTTTACTGTAACAAAATTTTACTACAGCTAATAATACGCTTTCACCACATTGTAGTGGGTTAACGTGACAACAGAAATACTTAATCAGGAATTGATTTTATCTTCCAGCAACCAAAACAGCAGGACGATATAAAATTAGGTATTTTCAAAGTTTAGAAAACTTGTTGAAGGTTCTTCAGTGCCACCCTCCAAAACTTTTCACAAATTTCACGCTGGCCTACTAATTACTTCCAGTACAACAAATTATCTAACCTCTCTTTGCGGACTCTGGTTGCAACACAGCTGCTTCAATAATTTTAATCCCCTTGCATTAGATTTAACTTTTAGAAAAACCATAACTTCATATTTCCGTAATAATCATTCAAAGACATTGAGCAAAAGCATACAAAGCTACATTTGAAAGGGACATAATCCCATGTTGCAGTTTTCTGGATAAGACTTCACAGAAATAACTCCTGTTACCTTTCCATACGTAAAGAGGTCCCATGATTTATGAGTCAATTAGTCAATGAGTCATGAGTCAATGAGACTCACAGTCAATATAGCAATAATTTATTGATCAAGCCTAAGCCCTCGTTTCAGTGATTAGGCCTAAGCACTCTCTGCAATTTTAGCTTTCATTTTATGGGTTAGGGTAACTGCACTAACTCATTGACTCATAAATACTTAAAACTCATATGTAACAAATATTTCAACATTAGATGCAATGAATTTTTAGCAATTGCTGTAAATAATAGTAATCATTCCTACCATTTCAAAGGATGAATAAATTAAAGTTGAATGCAGTAAGTGTAAGAAGTAAAAAAAGTGGTCCAATTTATTTAAGCTATGATCAATTTCCATCCTTGCTTTAGTCCCTGGATAGGGTTAAACAATGGTGGTGAAGTGAACAAACTACCCCAAGGGGGTACTGGTTATGATACTGAGACCAAACAGCTGGCAGAGTTGCCGCAGTACATTTAAGGCTATCAATCTGAAAAATGAATGGAACTGTAGAAAAATTTGGTAAGCGAGCAAGTAGCTTTTACTTATGAATTATAAAATGCCAGTCATTTGTCAATTTAGAACTGGTTCCCCTAAGGGGTCAGATTTCTTTAGCCTACATCCAGAAAACAAGATTCTGTTACCTTTAAGGGTTGTTTAAAAGAAAAAAAGACCCCTCCTGAGCAAACCGCTTCCTCATGTTTGGATTCTCATTGATTTAATGACTTTAACGATATTATGCAAATTTGTTCTACAAAAATACTCAAATACCATAAAAGTATTTTTAACCTAACTTTTTTGCAAAGTTTACTCCTTGAGCCACCAGCTTCAACTTTGATACTATGATCTAAAAGCCAAAGCCGTTGTATAGCAATGGTGGAGGTGATGATTAGTCACTTTGTATTGGTTCAATTGAAGAAAGAAAGTCAAAGTAATGATTGCACTTTAATTTAATTAACCCTTTCACCCCTAAACCGGCCATACTTGGTATTTTACTCTGTCTAAAGCAAGAGTATTTTGCTCTGTCTAACACCAGACGATTTTACTCGTCAATGGGGAACCCCATGGAGTCAGTCTTACAGTACTTCTCAACATAAAGAACATGAATTCTGTGGACTCGAACACTCCCAAAAAGAAATGCCGTATATTCCAAATATGGTTGCGTAAACTCTTCAAGATTTACCTGCTTCAGGAACATCAAATCAATGAATATTTTGAATATTTTTCCTGAACTCCTGCAAACTTTGTACACCTTTTAATGGTTTGCCCTTTAAAAGTAACATTCAGAAATAATGCAAATACAACTGAGGCTGTTTTGCATTATCGACAAGACAAGACAACAATATCCTTTATTCAAACACAATCAATATTAAAGCAATAACACATGCTTGTGGGGTCATGTGCTAACTATAATAAAGATACACTACAGGAAATAAAAGCTTAAAGCTAACTATGTGACAGACATAGGATATCTACACATAAGGGATAAGAAAAATGAATCAATTGCTATCCAAAATATCATATTGCAAATACACCAAAAGGTAACAGTTGATTGACAAGATCCTTGTGCAAAATGGTAGAGCATGTTTGAAGTCCAGCAGGACCAAGATGAGAAATTATGATAAAAACTCTAAACATATTTTTTACCAAAATTATTTCACTGCCATCAACCCCAATGAGACCTTATGCATAAGACACTGTTTCTAGCTGCAGCTCCAAATCACATAATATATTAATAAATTTTGCCATGTAAGAAAAGAACAAACATGTGGGGTGTAAGCAAAAAAAGTCCAAGGCAATAAAGCTTCCTTTCAGCCTTTTCAGGAACAACTATCCACTGTCAACCATACTTGACTCAAAACAGAATTTCCTTGATCCAACAACACATGACAGTCCCCTAAAACCAAAATTACATCATTAATGCTACCAGAAAACAATAGTAAAAAAAACCTCAATCTATAGATACCTATATACATCTGTACCTACACTTTTGTTCTTCCAAACATTATTTTAACTAACATGGATTTTGATTTTGATTTTAAACTCAAATTGATTGCAAATCCATAACTTGGTAACTACTTGAACGCAAGGATCGTTGAGTTGTGACTGCTAAAAAGTATAATAACTTAGACCTTCACCAGAAAAGGGAATATAAATGAGCTTAAAAGCAGCTATTTAAAATATTTGATACTAGGGTTACGTTCCCAATGAGACAATCATATTCAAAATCAAATTCATATCTGATCGAATCACTGATCATTCATGTAGAGGTGCCGATCGTAAGGTGTAACGCAGAAAAAAATAACCTTCACGTTGAACAATATTGCCATTTCCCTGCCACCTGGTACAAGCCAATTCACACATGAACGGAAACCTTAGGAATCCTCCTTTCTGCACATTACAGTAACTTTTTGTACCCGGTGGCAACAAACTTTCCACATTAAAAATTGCGCAAAAAACTCACCTGTTTCGCAGCTCTTTTCCCACGAAATAAAATTTTCCAGGGGCAAATTTTCCGAGGATGCTGGATTGGACTTTCAAACGACTTACACAACATAGACGTTCTCTAAGAATACATTCCACTTGAAACTGGCGTTAAAACTAGCCTTGATCGCTCTAAAAAGAACGGAAACCAACAAGCTACCGATCCTCAAACGGCAGCCATTTTTCTGTTCTTCTCGGGAGTGCTTTTTTCACGAGAGCCAATGATAGTCCCGGAAACGCGTCACGTGCCATATCGCGCGACTCATGCGTAGACATTTTTCGCCAGTGAAAACAAAAACATAAAACAAAGAAACTTATCGAGTTTCATAACCATCTCCATATATTTGAGGTCTTTAAATTTGCGGTTTGACCATAAAGTTATCATACAAATGTGAACCTTTCATTCTCCATTTTTATTTCGAAACCGCTTCTAACCAATTTAGTTTTACAGTACAGTGAACGAGATGGAATAATCGCAAAAGACTTACGATGAAATAAATTATATTTTGAGGTGACGTTTTTATCGCCGCCGGTTTCTGTCTTGGTTCTTAAATTGGGACCTTAAGGACGTTCGCGCCAAAATCTTCCTACGGTGAGATTTTTTTCCTATCTCGCCTAGAGTTAGGTCATAAAGGTTACCGCCTTTGTTTCGGAGAAAATGGCAATGGAAAAATGCCTTAATGCCCGAAAACAGCAGTAGACTAGCAACCTTTGTGGCATGATTATGGTGCTGAAGCAAGAATCCCCTTACAAGAAGGGGTTCCTCTCCACTAACTGAGATAATAATCTCTAGTAAAGTGGGTAAGTGT
>NC_090888.1:15808989-15836489 GCF_036669925.1 Montipora capricornis | reverse complement strand
TGCGTTCCACTGAGAGTTATAGCTTTTTATTGTACATTACGCTCTAGCCTTCGTTTTTTGCTGCATGCTTTCGTTTGAGTTGCACAGCCTAAGGGTCGAGTTTGTTATGTCTCGTTGTTTGTTGTTCTTTATGATTTATGTGTTTTTGTTTATTTGGGGTAGTGTCCCTGTGGACCTTGGTGAGTTTCTTCTGTTTAGGTACGCGCGGAGTATCGACGTTTATGAACCATGCTTTGCGAGGATGACCTAGATGGCCTTGACACTCACCCTCGGTGGGTTTCTGATGTGTAGCTACACAGCCAATAGTTTGTTTTATGCTGTAAGTTTTCGTTTGGGTTGCACAGGTTAGGGGTCTCTGTTAGCCATTCTCGATCGCTGTTATTTTTCTTTTAGTGCGTTGATTTTGAGCGATAGCTTGGCCTTGTTGCCCTCGCGTTTTTGACGATGATGTCTCTTGATTTATACGTCGTTCTTGATTTATACGTCGTTAGCGTAGCCGTGGATAAGTTTTTTGGTTTTTTAGTATTGTTACCCCTGACCAGTTTCTGTCTCCATATGCATTCATCTTCATGTCTTCATGTACGATGTTTTTGAATGTTTTTGAATGGCCCTTGATATTTACCGCCCTTGGTGGGTTTGTTGGGTCTACGTACATTTCTATAGTATTGATGGTGGAGTTCATGACCAATACGTTTACAGCGTGGGTTAGAGGCCCTTTATAATCGTCCTCGGTGGCTTTGTTCTGTCTAGATACATACGTATATATAACGCAGATCTTTCGAGGAAGTTGTCGGAAAGAGCTCGTATGAGCGATCTACTTCTATTGCATCATTAAGTTATGTTTGTTTTTAGGTCTTTCAGGTTTTCTTCGCTTTTCGGTTGTCCATTATTAGGGCTAAGAATGTCAGGTTTTCATGATGAGCTTATTTCTATTTTCATTGATTCAGAAATGTGCTAAGTTGACCTGCTAAGGAAGGGCAGTCAGTTGTAAGTTCTTTTTATTCCGACGCCGGTATATTTTTAGGCCTTCTTCTGCCTCTGCCAGTCGTAGGCGTTTGTTTTCACTTTATAAGCCTATGAGTCATTCCACTTACAGCGACTCTTTCAAGAAGTCTTTCCATGGTATTGTTAACGATATTGCTTAACTTAGTCCTCACTCAGCTGGTGGAGCTACATCAGCCCCTAATCCTGGAGGCCCTGACAGAAAATTTCTACGACACAACCGTTGGGCCTCAGTGAGTGCCATTAATAACTATGTCAAAGACTCTTTGGAGAGTTTATTAGAGGTCTCAAATTCACTTTCGCCTTAATTCAAGCCCTTTCTTTTAGTTCTACGGAGGGTTTGGCCAAAGCGCGCATAGCTTGAGTGGCCGGTTGAGTAGTGGAGGCAAAATACGCATTGTCGATTGAGTCCGCGTGTTAATGAAAGGCGCAGTAACGTTAAGTCGAAAGAAGTTTGAGGTTGTTTAAACACTGAAAGAAAACCCAAAAATTCTCGCCAGGCTTGTTCGTTAGATTCCCGCCTGAATTGTCGCGTCACCAATTTTTCAAATTTTTCATCTCGGAAAACGGGCTGAATGTCGCCATACGAAAAGAAACCAATTTCATCTGGGTAACCGAGCCAGCCCGGTCAACAGGGTTCATGTGAAGAGTCCCTAAATCACGTCATCTCACTCGGTGATAATCTGCAATTATGCTCTCCCTCTATATTCTCTACTTCCTCCGATTTACACCCTGACGCTGTGAAAGACAGTTGGCCGTTTTTATACCAAAATTTTGGTTTTATCAACGGAGTTGATAATGTAAATTGGCCACCGTACAGAGATTCTAAAAGCTGACGTTTCGAGCGTTAGCTATATAGCCCTTCGTCAGAGCGAATCGAGGAATTATGGGTTGTGTGTAGTATTTATAGTGGAGTAGGAGCTACCCTATTGGTGGTAACATGGCAACGTGAAAAATAGGAATACATTAGTTAAATGAAAAGCGTTTGTTAATACCGTGGGGATTAAGGATGCCGATTTGGAAGATGAATTTTTGTTCCAGATTCTTGCGGCTTTCTGTCGTACCTAGATGTAGGGAAAGGCCGCAAATAGCCATGTGTTTTTGGAATGCATCCTTGTCATTCTTCTCCACATCGCGAAGGTGTTCGCGGAATCAGTCGCCTAGTCGTCTACCTGTCTCGCCAATGTATAATTTATTGCATAACGTGCAGGTTATGCAATAAATGACATTTGCGGAGGTACATGTGAAACGATCGATGATCTTAACAGATCGCTTAGATCCCGATATCCCGATATCTTGTTAGTGTTAAGAATGAAAGGACAAGTTTTGCATCGTGAGCGCACACATTTGAAAGTGCCGCGTTGCTCGTTAGTTTTGAACGTGCTTCTCACTAAAATGTTCCCTACGTTTTTGTCGCGTTTGAATAAAATAAGTGGAGGTTGCGAAAAGATTCTACTAGTCTCGGGATCATTTTGGAGTAATGTAAAGATATTAAGAACGTTACTTTTGACTGCGTGATTATGAAGATGGAAAGTGATGGTGAATGGCTTTCTGTCATTCTTATCTTTTTGTGACGTTTGTAGTGCTGACTCTCGATCAAATTGTTGGGCGCGATGATGGCCCGCTTTGACCTCAGAGACAGGATAGACACATGGCAAAAAACACATGGCTGTTTGCGGCCTTTCCCTACATCTAGGTACGACGGAAAGCCGCAAGAATCTTGAACAAAAATTTATCTTCCAAATCGGCACCCTTAATTAATTAATCCTAACGGTATAAACGAACGCTTTTCATTTAACTAATGTATTCTTATTTTTCACGTTGCCATGTTACCACCAATAGCTGCTACTCTACTATAAAAACTAAGCGTAACCCATAATTCTTCGATTCGCTCTGACGAAGGGCTAACGCTCGAAACGCCATTTTTAGAATCTCTGTACGGTGGCCAATTTACATTATCAACTCCGTTGATAAAACCAAATTTTTTTATACTATATCCCCACCGACGCAGCACCACAGTTTCTTTAGAAACTACCCCCTTCATTCGTTTTTATACCAGACGCATAATTCGTTCTTATCGCATTATCCTCTCAAACGAATTATGCGTCTCTCGGGTTATTCGACTAGTGCAAAGACGGGACGAACTATAGAAGACGCATAATCCGTCTGGGGCGAACTTGGGCAAACACTGTTTGTTCTGCGTCTGTAAGACGAGCACAAGACGCATTATGCGTCTGGATGATTATTACAGTTCCGCTGTGCTTCGTTTAAGACGCACAAAGAAAGATATTTCGTCTAGACGGATATTGCGTCGCTCGTCAAGACTTGCAAGAACGCCTTGCAAGAACGACAATCAAGTGCTAATTCCATTCAAGTTGTACACGGTGTTTCTAGAGGTGGCCAATCTTGTTAACCTACGGCCAATCGGCAGAATTCCAAACGACCCTGATGACAGCAAGTTCATGCCTGATGATATTTTCCTTGGACACGCGTCATCTGAAAGGAAAGGAAAGGAAAGGAACTTTATTTGAGTGTCTAATCTTCTAGCGCTGTAGAGCACTAATCGGGGACACTTTAAATTGAAATTAACAAGTTAACGCAAATCAGATCAAATGTTGGTTTTTGAGGAGAGGGGAAAACCGGAGTACCCGGAGAAAAACCTCTCGGTGCAGAGTAGAGAAGCAACAAACTCAACCCACATATGACGCCGAGTCTGGAAATCAAACCCGGGCCACATTGGTTGGAGGCGAGTGCTCTCACCACTGCGCCATCCCTGCACCCAAGGACCATTCAAATTATAAGAAACGCAAAATCCACTCCACATAGTGGAGTTTGTCTTGAGAATCGTTAGTCCTGTTCCGGGACCCCCTCTTACCCCGGTTCCGGGCCCATTTTCAGGGCGGTGTAAGAGGAAGTCCCCGAACAGGAGTAGAGAATCGTTGATTCATTCTGGAAACGTTGGAGTGGAGACGTTTTTCTATCAGTAGTACCAAGGAGGCAGTGGCAAGTTGAACGACAAAATTTGAAAGTCAACGACAGGGTTACAGTAGTTATTGGGATGATAATGTTGTTCGAGGCAAGTGGTGTATAGTAGAACTTCATGCATTTGAATCTCAGGCCCAGCTGGGTCAGACGGTCGAATACAAAATGCCAAAGTTAAGAGGACGACTGTAGATGACGTCAACTGGCATCTAAAGTCGTCCTGTTGTTAAATGTTGCGGTCATTTGCCCTGTGGGAGATGAGTGTAGAGGCAACATACAAGTACAGTTTTAAAGGGGCGGTGTGTAGGATAAGGACGACGCCCTCATCGAAGCGCAGAGTGTCTTTTTAGAAAATAGAACGATCATTTGTTTCTTTTAATTGATTCCTTGATGGACCTTTGATTACCTTAACTGAAATAATTGTATAGATTTCAAGTGCAGGTTATAGACGAAAAGTAGACTGAAGACTGGCTTTTTCACTTATGTCCAATTTTTGTCGGCCACACTTACACTTAGCTTGGGGTGCCTGTGGATACATGTGCGGATTTAACACAAAGATCACAATCGTTGATGCTAGATGCTAGTGTCAACTGAAGTTAAGCTTGGATGGGGAACCGCTGCGAAGTCCCCGTGACGACGATAGCTAATTCGCTTTTTTTAAAACTTCATTTAATTTTTTTATTTTGTTTGGCCTTTGAAAGCTATTTTCTTGTTTTCTTTCTACGTCAAAACGGCTGAAAAATTGGTTCCCAAGAAACATTGGAGTATTCGTTCTATGCAAAATACTTCTAATGAAGTATTCGGTTCTATGCCAAATAATGTTCACAGTGGAACACACAAGTACCAAGCAAGATCTAGAAATAACGCAAAAAATCTCTTCGTACCTTTAAAGCTTGCCTTTCTCAAAGAAAAAGCATCTGCCCACTTTATCGAATAGTTTAATACTGTGTCAATCATGGCGGGCGGAAAGATTCCACACTAAGTGTTTACTTTTATCTAAATAACGGAAGTGCGTCACGGTGGCCGAGTGATCTAACGTGCTCGCAGGTAATTGTGAAGATTGGGAAAAGTATACGTGTTCTAATCGCGACAGGGAAGTTTGGAGATACGGAAGGGAATAAAAGTAAATTCACCCGATCGGAGTTTAATTCAATATCCGTGGGATATGCGCATTGGTGATTACCAACAACAACAGCAACAAAAAAAAAGACACCAGACCGGTTTTAAGACGTATAAAAACAAGGGGTGTTTACTGCAGGCGTTCTTTCCCCTCTTCCTAGTCCCCCTTTTCGTTGATTGTCGGTCATGAATACAATAATTTGCCTGCGTGGCAGGCGTTAAAAGTGGACGGAGGGAGCTCCCTCCACTTTTAACGCCTGCCACGCAGGCAAATTATTGTATTCATGACCGACAATCAATATAATTGGTGACAAATTTTCAAATCTACGGTAACGATAGTCAGCGGTTTGCCAAGTCTCAGAACGTGTTATATGTAACGACAAATATTTTTTTAGATACTTTCGGAGTCAATTTCTCTTTCCAAAATGCCAAAGAGATGCCGCTCACCACGTAAAATGAATCGACAGAATAGGAGTCGCTTAAATTGCTGGAAATGTGGTAACACCTATTCGTACTCTGGATCGTGAATGCACATCTGCAAGAAAGATTCTGGCAATGAAACCCATTTCTACCAAAATCAGAAAGATTCTGACAACTCCGAGGAAGTACCAATCAACTGCCACGAAATGGATGAGGGCGCTAAAGGAACTGACCCAGAACTGGCTGATTTTCCATTGTCCCCAGACATTCAGTATGTTACCATAGCTTCTCAAAATCATTAATAATTCATAAGGCTATTAATTAGCCAATCGGAGTGCCCCATTTTGGTCAAGTGCATGTATCTTGATAGCCAATGAAACTACAGATCAAGAAACGCCCGAGTTATTTCAAAAAATGATCAAGACACTTGAATTTAAATGAACCTTTATGCTAATAAACCTTCGAAAAAAAACATACATATAAATAAAATACTCGCACACAATACATTTTACATTTCCCGAATAATAGTCGACATAAAACTTTCGCAGTACCTCTTATTATTAGCGTCCCGAGGATTAAAACGAATTTGGACACCCAATAATTCAGCGAAAGAGCATCCATTTCAGCAATGTCTGCTTTCAAGGCTTAATAGTTTTTGAAAAGTTCATCGCAATCTAAAACCGGCACCTGCACAGCCCAATTCTTTTCATATTGAGGTTTGAAATTGGAAGGGTCTCGTTAAGGTAATCGGGTTTGAAATTGTTCTACTATCTTACTTTTTTGAAAACTTGGCATAATTAACATTCATGATATGAACATTAAAAAAATGCAATAAAAAAATGGGGTCACCGTGCTTGCTTACGCGCCAGCAGGCTCTTAAAATGGGGTATTTTTACTGGTTGCGCGTTAAAAATTCGAATCACCTTAATTCAGAATTAAGTCTTCGTTACTTGAAAGATACAAAATTTTATTTTGAAAATATAGCTTCTTTTATTCATATAAGCAGTATTGCTTCATTTACGCCGTTTTTTATTGCCTGGTTGTTGGAATAGTGCACTCTTTGGGACAGTTCCGTGGTTAGCTTGAAGTCTTCGCCTTGGCCAAAATACACCCAGTACGGAACTGGTTTCAAAAAAAATTCATGTTCTAATATCAAACTTTTTTTCTTCTTCAAATATGTTCTTTATTAGACTGTTCTTAGCAAATACCTGAAAAGAAAATCGGGGGTCACCGTGCTCGTTTGAGAGAAAAGGAGCATTTAATACGCTATCGGGCTTAGCTTGAGGGAAATCTCTTACGTTTTGTACGCGCACGTGCTCATGTGCGCGCGCTAATGACGCGAAAATCGTGCGCAGTAAGGATGTGCAATGCAATACTAAGGAATTACCTTAACCGAATCACTTTTTTTGGAAGACGATTTTGGCAGGCGAAAACGACGTGATTCTGTCTCGCTCTCCATTACGCCTTATTATGTAAATTTCTTCGGAAGTTCTACCTTTTAGATTCATTTCCTTTTCAAATTACTATCACTTGTCTAATAAAACAAAAGATCCTCACATAACACTCATACGTAATAAAAAAAAAAGAGTGGAGAAGTCATGTCAAAAACTCGTGCTTCGTGTTCCATCAGAGGTTTCAAACACCTCGAAACAATAAAAGTACTTCGCCTACCACACCGTACTTTCATTAGCTTCTCCACGTTTGTAACCCCTGATGAAGCACTCGCACTCGTTTTTGACATATTTCTTCAAACTGGCCAAAATGCTCCACGGGAGTGTACTAAGCGCTGGAATGTGACAACAAAGCGTGGAATTCAATCGGTTTATATATTCGCGACTATAAAGGTAAAGCGCTCCATCTTGTTGATCTCTTTTGCCGTAAAATCCACGGCCGCTGGTTCGAAGTGTTCCGTTTTTTTTTCCTGTCCTTCTATGGTTAAAGCTCCCCAAGCGCCAGGACCACCGACTCCTCCGGTTCAACAAATCCAACAAGCTCCGCCTCAAGCGGCGAATTTAGAGGTAGATATGTTTTCTGTTTTTCAAACTGGAGTCAGTTTCATTACTTGGCACGTTATGCTTCTCTGATCAAATGTTAATTTTTCTGAGTTCCCCTGTTCGTCAGGTTATTTCGCATTTACCAATTCCTTGTTTGTTACCTTATTTTGATTTGGGACATCATCAATACTTGCTTCTCGTATTTCTTATGTTATATGTTTGGCGTTGGTGGCATCTCAGGGTTCGGTGGAAACCCAAAGTAAAACAATTCCACCTATTAAACACGAAGTTCAGTTACAGCCAAACATACCGAATTGGCACCCGAACCTACAACGTAGTTCAGTATTTTTGCCGGCCCGGGAGGCCCAAATGTAAACAACAGGCAAGAAAATTCAACAAATACGAGGTTGGTTTGTTACCAAACACACGCATTGCCAGCTTGTAGTTGTCCCAAACAAAAATAAATTGAACACCAGGAGGATTCAAGTTCAGTGCAGTGAAATACACCGAATAGGAGCAAGAGCCACGTAGTAGACGCTCCCGTTCAGAAAAACTGAAATGTAGATTGCAATTAGATTTTTCAGGGCGGGCACGAATGCTGTTCAGAATTAGCTTCGGGCGCCAGTTAAAGTGCAATTTTTCGTTTTCATTTGATTAACTGAAGTGGCCCAAGTGCTTGTTCTTATCTCGCTCTTGTACTTATTTCACAAGTGGGACCGGAGTGTGTTAGGCCGAAGCACAAACACAACGATTCGCACGCCATCTTGAATCTCTACTAGTAGTGAACGTCGCATTACGCCTATGATTGTTCTTCTTTGCTCAAGTGGAAACCGGGCTTTAGAATGCAATGCATGTGAACGCAGCTGAGTTAATATTCAGCACGGGAGTTCGGGCTTTCAGATTTGAAACTCGAGTTTTGTATCTATAATAAGCTGCATTTCCACGCTGAAATTTTAAGCTAGTGAGAAAATGTCATCACTCGTCACACTTCCCTAGATCCAACCGTCTGACGTCCAATCGGCAAGTAATGGCGGAGCGTGAAATCCAATTGCCCGAAACGGAAAATACCATAATACTCTTTCTTTGTCCACCGAAATATTGAACAAGCATTGTTTTTCTTTTCTCTTGGGACCATTTGCAAGTCCCAAGAGAAACCCATGTGGGAAACAATGCTTATTAAAAATTCGGGTAAACAAACAAGTATTATGGTATTTTCCGTTTCGGGCAATTCTTGTACTCAAACGAAACAGCCTTTGGATAAAAATCAATGTTCAGAGTTTTGCAAATCAGGTGTTGAGCCAAACACACTTTCAAAATCTGAAGAAAAAAGGAAATGATTTTTTGATCATAATAGCAAGCTTCGGATTTGGCAACCTCGTCCCAGGTTCTC
This sequence comes from Montipora capricornis, assembly GCF_036669925.1. Classification (NCBI taxonomy): domain Eukaryota; kingdom Metazoa; phylum Cnidaria; class Anthozoa; order Scleractinia; family Acroporidae; genus Montipora; species Montipora capricornis. Next base: position 15,827,582 of record NC_090888.1, on the reverse strand, counting down.
TCTCCTTCGTGGGGACGGGCAAGAGAGAACCCTGGGAACTAGGTTGCGGATTCGGTTGCAATAATTTGTTTGCATTTAGGTCTCTCGGGCTGGGACTGGGTTCAGGTGGCCACTAAAGTGTGTTTGGCTGTACCTGAACCTCGGGTTCCGTTAAAATTGCTTATGTTTGGGCCTCTCGGGCCGGGCACGAATACTGGACTGGGTTCAGATGCCAATCGTTTGTCTGTCTGTTTGGCTTTGGGGGACCACATCACTGAACTTGGCGTTTAGTTCGAATCGTTTGTTCACCGGGGCCTTTCTGGTCGGGAAATACTCCAAACTACTATAGGCTCAGGTGCCACGTGACTTCGGTGTTTGGCTGCTACTAAAACTTTGCATTTGGTTGAAATTAACTGGCATTTGCGTCTTTGGTTGGCCACAAAACCTACGTTATGCCTACCGGGGTTTTTTTGTTATGGCTAGATGTCGTCAACTCAGTTAATGTTCATGTCTTTATGGGCTTAACTGAATAGAGGGTAATGTGAAGTGCTAGATTTCTATCCCATATGAACCATGTGAGCGTTAGTTTTTCTCTTGTCCTTGTGTGGCCCCATTTCCATCAGTAGGGCTAACGCTCACATGGTTCATATGGGATAGAAATCTAGCACTTCACATTACCCTCTATTCAGTTAAGTCTGTTGAAATATAAGTGCTACACGGCCAACGTTTGTAAAAACGTAACCTTTCCTTGTTTATGTCTTTATGCCTGTCTGACTAGGCGTGGATACTAGGATAGGGTCATTGGCGCCGCTTACTTATTCGGAAATAGTTTACATTACTTGACCCTCAGGCAAATCTGTCTAACGTAGTTGTGCGCAAATTCCTGGGTCGGCGTCAGGGATACGCCAAGTTATCATTATTTCAGGCTTTGTACACTGTACAGGGGCCAAACAATAGGACTGTCCCCTACTAGGTTTTAACACCCAACCCAATCTAACCCCCTAAAATATCAAGAAAGCTCTCCTTACCCAAATAGCAATTCAAATCTAATTACAAATTTTGATCTAAAATCTACATAAATTACAAACTAAAGACTATAATTGAATTCTACTAACGACTACCACTTAGAAGGTACAGGCAAAAACTTTCAACAATATTTCCACCACGACATTCAAGACATACTTTAAAGGAACAAATTATAGCAATCAAAAACGTTAAAAAGTCTTAGCGACTGAAACGAATCAAGAGACTCTTATTCCTTAAAGTCCCTTGGTAAGATGACTCAATTAAAGAAATTGTCACGGAAAACAGATGAACGAGAAAGATTTGTCTTAAAATGCAATGCTGAGCACGCGCGGTGCATTTGAAGAAAGAGAAAGAAAAATAATATTTGAACTCGAGAGGTAGTTCTATATGCCAGTAAAGGCGTTTATAAAAGGAATTAGGTGAAGATACTCTATCCAGTAGGTTGCAATAACTTAAAGTGCCCCTAACCCCAAAATGATTTTTTCGCTAAAATGAATCTTTGCACCTGTTCGAAACGCATTGCGGCAATTTTTTCCTTTTTCTAACAAATTCTGCTATTTTATAGGCTTCGAAAGTTGCGAAAATCCAAGCATCTTCAGTTCACGACCGAGTCAGAAGGGGAATGGGTCTATTCCTGATGTGACGTCACAATCTACTTTGCATGCATGTTTACAAAGAGTTAATGCAATGTAAATCAATTTGTGACGTCACATCAGGAATAGACCCACTCCCCTTCTGACTCGGTCGTGAACAAAAGATGCTTGGATTTTCGCAACTTTCGAAGCCTATAAAATGGCAGAATTTGTTAGAAAAAGGAAAAAATTGCCGCAATGCGTTTCGAACAAGTGCAAAGATTCATTTTAGCGAAAAAAACATTTTGGGGTTAGGGGCACTTTAAGTTTGACTAAGCGATCGCCACAGGATAAATAACATTTGCATAACTTAAACGTTTAGCTCTCCTTTCAATGTTTTCAACCAGGAGTCAGTTGCCGATGACTGACTGCGGTGCCCAAAACTGAAAGTAAAAACAAACTGAGTTTGGGTGCACTAAGGCACAGTAAAATCGCAAAAGCACAGCACTTCCAACATACCGGCGTAGTTGCTTTTACGAAAGCCTAGCACGATCTTATTTGCTTTAGCGACAATTATTACTATGCGAGCCTTCCAAGAGGTGTCATTTGAAATCACAATACCTAGATCCCTTTCGGATATGATAACCTCTACATTAATGCCACTAGAAGTACGAACTGGGCTAAAGCGCTTCCTAGATATACGCAAGTTACTGCAAATATAATTCTCAAGCTCATCAATAATTTGTAAGGTTATTAGCTAATCGTAATTCCGCATTTTGGTCAGGTGCATGTATCTGACACCCAATGAAACTACAGATCAAGCAGGACCGAATTAAAAAACTGATCAAGACAAAATCATTTGGTGTAACAATTGACGACGAACTCAGCTGGAATATTGCCACATCGAAAAACTAACCAAAAAGATCGCTTTTGGAATCGGTACCATGAAACTTGATAGGCACTTGGTTCCTCAGACAACCTTACTGTAACATCTTTAATGGGGAACCTGTGGGGTAACTTTACAAGACGAAGGTGAAAAAATTGCAGAATAGAGCAGCCCGCGTTTTTAACCTTCTCTGACGCTGATGCTGGCCAAATTGTTGGAAATTATGGGGTGGAAAAATCTTGATCGCCAGCTAAGCATAAAAAAGGCCACCATGGTATTCAAATGCCAACATGGGTTAGCTCGGGACTATTTAGCATACAAATTATTTCAAAAATAGTTTTATAGTGGCGCCACGCTGTAGAATGGCCTTCCTTGTGAGGCAAGGTGCGCAGAATCCCCCAGGTCGTTCAAATGCGCAATCAGCATTGCTCTATACCGCACGGTATTACAGAAAGCAGCTTTTTAATTGTGTAATTTATAGGGAGGTTGGGTGGGAGTACGCATTGGTAGCTAAAAGATGGTGTTAAGTATTTTTTGTAGTACCCACCCACCCTTCATACACAGAACACCGGGGTCGGGGTGTCTTTTTTTTTTCCCCACATTTTGTTTCAATTTTTGACGTTATTCTCCTTTAATGCTTTATTCGAATGTTCGGCATCGTTCCTTCATTTATGGTGGAAATAAGTCAAAAAAAATATGGAACATACGGAAGCTACGTAAAGAGACATCTTTGTTTGTTTTCTGAAATTAAGAGAATTTCAGACTGAAATTGGAGTTTTTGTTGGGAATATACGCTAACTCCTTGAGACACTGAAGACTCGCTGAGCTCCACATTTTAAAACCACATTTTAATGTTCACTTCGTAAAAACCTCCGCAACAGTGACATCGCGCTTCATGTCAACTAGACCGTGACCATGCTCAATCTTTTGGCCTCGTTTTGAATGAATTAATCGAAACTTTTAATTGGCTGCATTTTGAACAAAAGGGTGTGGTTTGCGCATGGTCAGGGCCAAAACAGCAAACAAAAACGTAAAACAAAGAAATATGTCGAGTGTCATATTCATCTCCATAAATTTCAGGTATTCAAATTTGAGGTTCTTACGACAAGGTAATCATACAAATATGAACCTTTCGTTCTCCATTTTTACTCCAAAACCGCTCCTAGCCAATTTAGTTTTAGGATACTTCGATCACATTGTGCCACGTGAACAAGATGGAAGAATAATGGCAAAAGCCTGAGACTTACGATGGAGCAAATTATATTTCGAGGGGACGTGTTTTTCGCCGCCGGTTGCTGTCGTGAATCTTAAAGTAGGGACCTTAAGATGTACGACAAAACAACTAGGTGATTTCAGGTCTTTGTTATTTAGGCACAGTACCGTATATATGTGTGTGTTGCAATGCGTGTCGCACGTGCAGCAAGATTGTTTTTCCTCTTCAGTTATCCAATGATATTAGGCAGTTTTAGCAACGACTTCGGCTACGGCAAGGACAACGCCACAAAGCAAGAATATTGGTTAAGGATTGAAAAATACTCACGTGCAGCACGCATTTCAATGCCGCAATTCACAAAATAACAACGTGAAATCACCCAATTTCAGGTTTTGACGACAACGTGACTACAACAGAAAATCGTTCACTTTTTATGTTCACTTTAGACCCTTTCCTATAAAACCAGTTACACGATAATTCGCCCCTTTTGTTGAAGGTGAACAAGATAGAATAATCGCGAAATACTTCACGTAGCGCTAAGTTATATTTTGAAGAAAAGTTGCCGTTGTCCTTAATTAATAAAACTCCCTATTATTGTTTTGTGGTGTTGTCGTTGCCGTAGCCGCGCCGTTTCACTCCCAAAGAAACGATGGCAAATGCGGCAGCGGTAACGCCAGAAAGCAAGAATATGGTTGGTCGAGAGGGGTGGCCCTTAATTACGGAAAGACAATGTTTGCTAAGGAAGCTTTTTAGTCAAAGAGCCCTACAAAAAGGTTGCATGGATGGTTCTATGAAGTATCTTTTTGCAATGGGCAAACTTACATCACTTCAATTAGAAGGCACATACGCAATTAGTCCCAGTCCTCTGCGGTGCGTTTCAGTGCAAACATGAAAACATGCAAAAACTCTCAGGAAACAAAAGGAAGAGGCGGTCCCATCATTTTTCGTAAACTGTGATCATGAAATTTCTATTTGGACAAAAAATGGAAGTGATTTTTTGAAAAGTGTATCAAAGGTGGGCCTTATGACGCCATATTTTTTTTGAGAAATAGATATATTTTAAATCCATGCTACAGATTTTGTTAGAATGTTCTTTTCTTGGGAAAAACATAGTTAACTTGCTGAGTTTTATACGCACTTTTTGTTTTGGTCACTTGATTTACCAAATATGACTGAGAGTCGAATCAGACGAAGAAATGTTAAATAGAACATACTTGGCGAAAAAAAGTAACTGGATTTAAAGGGACTCGAAAAATGATTATTTGAAGGGGTCCATAGCAACAGTTTGGTAGTTAAGTGCCACCCCCCTAAAAAAGAAAAAGAAATAATCGTGCTGCACGTGTGCAAAACAACGAGTTGAAAGAACCACATTTAAGGTTATGGCGACTACAAGAGCATATAACATTGAATCGGTCATTTTTCAATCTTTACTTGAAAACCGCTCGTACCAACCCAGTTATACGATAATACTTCACCCATATTGTAAAACGTGGACAAAATGGAATAATCGCTGAGTTTTTAAGATAGCGTCAAGTTGCATTTTGAAGCGAGTCAGATGTTTCGGACCCCGTCTAGTCTTCGTGGTTTCTTTTAAAAGCTCTCAGATACTGGAGCTTCCTACCAAAGAAACGGAGACACCAACAAGAACGTCATCTCAAAATACAAATTTGCGCAATTTTAACCATTTGACTCCTGAACCGAACCCCATTGACGAGTAAAATTGTCTGGCGTTAGACAGAGCAAAATCCATTAAATGTCATTCTCAGGAGTCAATGGGTTGTAATCACTGCGTAAAAAATTGAGATCTTTTTTATATGACAAATATGTGCCGGTTATCCGGCATGCAGAAATGAAACTGGTGCGACAGGCGTTTGAGTTTGTATTCTCACCTGCTCGTTGTTTGGCAGGGGCAGCAAAGAAAAGAAGTAAAATGGAAAACCCATTTATTCTCCTCGCTACTTTTATAGATCTCTTCGTTGGCAGGTCATGAGAATTTGGTGGTTTATCAGGTGGTACCCTTGAGCTGACAATCTTCATTCTCAGTACTTTTTATTAGCTGACAGTGCATTAAAATTGAGAGGTGAATTTACATACTGATCTCTCAGTCTTTCAGGTATGATTCATGACGGTCCGTACAATTCATGAGAAAATTTCTAAGACTATGATCCGACTCGAACTGTCTTCGAATTGACGCTTAAAATTGGCAACTTTCCGGGACATGAAATGCCACTGGGCCTCGTCTGTGGATGTGAATCTTCTCTATATCAACTGTTTTTCAATAAAGAAATTCTTAGAAAAAGAAAGGCCGATCGGGTGACGTTGACTCACAGACAAACCCGTGTCTTTCAACAACTCGTCATCAGTGGCTCAAATGGTTGCCGTTTAAGTTCACATTGTGTAACTTGTGTGGCTCCCTAAAGGCCACGTTTTTTCGGAGAAATGGTGAAATGTGTTAGGCGCTGCGATAAAGTGTATCAATTTTATAGTGTTCAGTCGAGTTAAAATATTAGTGGTACAAATAAAACGAATCAAAGTGATTACAGAAAGAAAAAAAAACCTCCCGACCCAGCTTTTGAAATCTCTCTTTATTGTTTCTTTCTGTCTCACAGTCTTGGTATCAAGTCGTTTGCGTTCTCCTCACACTCAGTCAACGAGGAGCGGCATTTAAAACAGGTGAGAGAAAACAAGGGTTCATTCGATAAACTAACAAGGAAGACCGTGTGTTTCCCTAAAACGATGCAGAACAAATGTGTCAAACATGGAACGTTTTCTCAAAGTGCCGTGCAACGCAAATTGAAGCTATTAATTAAGGTAGTTAAGCACTCAGGACACAGACAAGCAATTAAACCAATCAGAACGCGATGCAGGTATGCGAGGTCGACTGATAAGCTTGCCAGGATCTCCTTTTCGTCCCAAGAACCTTGATTGCGCTGACGTTTGTCGCTCTAAAATGAAACGCCTAAGGCGTACACTAATTTCTTCGCTCATGTTAAAAGATTGTTAAAGAGCAAGATATCGGAAAGTATTATTCGAGTCTTGAAGCGAACCGATCCAGGGAGCTTTCGTTTCCCCGCAATTAACCTGCAGGGGCTCACTTGTTGAAACTCGAGTTCCGAAGCTTTTCGTGCGTATTTCGGCTGCTATTAAATCACTATGTCTTGAAAAGGAAGACGTCTTAGGGCATGAAACTCTGGGTGCTTTTTTTCTGGTCTAAAAAACATGTCACGGATAAGCTTTTCCAAGTAAGCACGTGAGGGAGAGGTTGTTGAGAGGGAATTTTCGAAGCCACCATGTAAGTGATTTGCATTTACCAAGGGATGCGATAAACAAAAAAGACAAGTGGCCGTCGCAGATATCTGGACAATTTAAGCAACTGCCACTTTTTGACACCTGAAAAATTAAGGTGGCTCCAACGAGATCCGAACCCATGACCCTCTACGATGGCGGTACAGTGCTCTGCCAACTGATGACTGAAGCCATTCATTTGAACGCGACATGAATTTTTCAGCTGTCTATAACGAGACAATTCCTTAAATTGTCCAGATAAGTGCGAGGATCCCTTCTTTCTTTCTTTCTCTATAGTACTCGTTGGGAGAATGAACGTTTCGATCTTGGGAATAAAAGGGTTAACAAAGGAAATAAGAGAAGACAAGAAAACGTTGTCTTTTTCGTCCTTAAGAAATTCTCATTGCCCTAACAACCTGACCGTGGGGATGAAGGTTTTGGTTCCTTACGGAGAATGACGGTATGAGCCTTGAACTCGGGTTTAAAGATGTTTCTATGGTAATCCTCAGGTAAGAGCATATCAGGACCCTCTTAAACTCGCTGCTCCCGATAAGTAGAATAAACCGATCAAACTTTCTTGTTAAATTGATTTAATTCGTAAACAAAACACTGTATTTACTCAAAGCAAAGTAATCGAGAAACTTCCTGGATAAGACCTTTGAAAAAATTGCATAAAAAGGGATATCAATGTTTGTTTCGCCTTAAAAACGCAGGAATATATAGATATCGCTTATGCACAATAAAAACACCATTTCAGCGAACTTACTGAACCTGATTGTGAAAAGCCGCAGCATTCTTTGATATCATTACAGTAACGTTTAAACAGCATTCATGTAAAGACAGTCTTAGACTACGTTTACACTAGGGGAAAAGTTTCCATTCTAATCTCTCGGGGTTTATAATGCATTTACATGGTAATGTAGCATTTACATTTAAATAATATGAAAATACTTGGAAAAAAAGGATCTCAATTGGGCTAAACAATGAGTTGGCCAATTTGGTCTATTTTATAAAAGAGACAAATGTAGTGCATGGAAACTGGCACTTTTAGCATTTGACCGGCTTGAGTTCTATGTGAAATTGAAGTAGATTAAAAAAGGCAACTGACGGAAGTCATAAAAAGTCATCGGATTGCGCGCCTGCTGTCTATCATCGATGCGGACATCTTTGAGTACCACATCTTCCTTTCTATTTTATGTAAAATACCTTAAAGCTGTACTATGACCAAAAAATCGATCCTTCTTATGACCAAAACATCAATTCTTCTTTTTCTTTGGATTTCAAAACTACGTTAAATTAACACTAAGTGACCCAAGTCTTAAGCTTTGATTTCAAAATTTTAACTGACTTTTTCCCATTAAATGGTCTGCCATTACCAACTTCAAAATCTTGAGAGAGCTGGATCGAGGAGAAAATGACGTCAAAGACTCACAAGTCACAGTGCGTGTGTACGCGGCTGACTTGATATGCAGCAGGGGAGTTTTGTGCTTTCAGACTTTAATCTCGTGTTTTGCATATATAATAAACTGCATTTACGCGCTGAAAACGTTTAACTAGTGAGTAAATGACGTCACTTACCCCTAGATCCAACCCTCTAATGTCCAATAGATCAGTTTTCAACGTGAGTAATGGCGGACCGCAAAATCCAAACATTTGGCCAGTCAAGTGTTCAGCAAACACACTTTCAAAATCCGAAGACAAAAAAAAAAAAGACTCGACTGTGATTTTTTTATCAGAGTAACACTTTAACTGAAACATATCTCAAGGGACAAACTGGGTGTATTTCTATGTATGTAAGCCCTTAATTTCTCGTCACGCACTAAAGCAAGAAAGTGACTTTTAACCTTTCAGTGAATGCTTACCAACAAACAAGGGGTGAGGATTCAACAACACCGTGAACTCTAAAAGACAATATGGACCTTAAGCATGGACCACGACAACGACAACGCCATAAATTTGCATATTTAATGAGCAAAAACAATAGCTTTGCACGCCCTGCACTTGGCCGTTCTCGTCTTGACTACGACGTGAAATGATCAAATTTGAGGTCATGTGGAGAACGAGAGCACATGACTATGAATTTTCAATTTTCTCTCTGAACATCCACACCGTTCTCATCAAATTTATTCTTGGATTATGTATTCACACTTTCCAAGCCGAACGACTTGGAGTAATCTCAAAATCATTACAGTAACGAGAAATAATAGGGAATTTAAGAAACGGCGACGGTTACGACTACGACATCGCCACAAAACAGTAATATTATTGGTTAAAAGAGCATAAATACGGATTTTAGCAAGTATCTTAGCGGTCCTCTGCATAACGACGACGTGAAATCACCAAATTTGAGGTTTTGACGACAACTTAAGCATTCAACAGAGAATCCTTAATTCTCTATTTTAACTCTGAAACCGCTCGTACCAATTCATTTTCAGGATACTTCGCACACAATTTAGGACCTGAACGAGACTGAATAATCGCGTAAGACTTATGATAGAGCCATGTTATATTTTGAAGTGACGTTTTCGTCGACCGTCGCCGTCGTAGATCTTAAATTCCATAATATTTTTACACAACAACGTTCTCGTAGCCGTTGTCGTCGTCCCTGCTTAAGGTCCCTAAGGATCATGGGTCATGATCTTGTTGGCGTCGATATTAACACTGAAACCTTTAGAAAGAAGATCACGCTTACCATCAAACTATGATGCGAGAGTCTAAACTGACGCGAGGAGCACCAATGAAGTTCAAAGACAAATCCAAAGTAGTAAGGGAGGTGTTTACTGCGAGAGCCTGGGAATATGAAGTAGCACCCTCAGCACCAATGGAGTTGTCAGACAAATCCAAAGTAGTAAGGGAGGTGTTTACTGCGAGGGCCTGGGAAGGTGATGTAGCACCCTCGTCACCAATGGAGTTGCCAGACAAATTCAAAGTAGTAAGGGAGGTGTTTACTGCGAGGGCCTGGGAAAGTGAAGTAGCACCCTCGTCACCAATGTAGTTGCCAGACAAATGCAAAGTAGTAAGGGAGGTGTTTACTGCGAGGGCCTGGGAAAGTGAAGTAGCACCCTCAGCACCAATAGAGTTGTAAGACAAATCCAAAGTAGTAAGGGAGGTGTTTACTGCGAGGGCCTGGGAAAGTGAAGTAGCACCCTCAGCACCAATGGAGTTGTCAGACAAATCCAAAGTAGTAAGGGAGGTGTTTACTGCGAGGGCCTGGGAAAGTGAAGTAGCACCCTCAGCACCAATAGAGTTGTAAGACAAATCCAAAGTAGTAAGGGAGGTGTTTACTGCGAGGGCCTGGGAAAGTGAAGTAGCACCCTCAGCACCAATGGAGTTGTCAGACAAATCCAAAGTAGTAAGGGAGGTGTTTACTGCGAGGGCCTGGGAAAGTGAAGTAGCACCCTCAGCACCAATAGAGTTGTAAGACAAATCCAAAGTAGTAAGGGAGGTGTTTACTGCGAGGGCCTGGGAAAGTGAAGTAGCACCCTCAGCACCAATGGAGTTGTCAGACAAATTCAAAGTAGTAAGGGAGGTGTTTACTGCGAGGGCCTGGAAAAGTGAAGTAGCACCCTCAGCACCAATGGAGTTGCCAGGCAAATTCAAAGTAGTAAGGGAGGTGTTTACTGCCAGGGCCTGGGAAAGTGAAGTAGCGCCCTCAGCACCAATGGAGTTGCGAGGCAAATTCAAAGTAGTAAGGGAGGTGTTTACTGCCAGGGCCTGGGAAAGTGAAGTAGCGCCCTCAGCACCAATGGAGGTCTTAAACAAATCCAAAGTAGTAAGGGAGGTGTTTACTGTGAGGGCCTGGGAAAAGGCAGCAATGCTCGTATCTGACGTGAAGGGTATTTCAATTTCCGTCAAATCAAGACTTTTGCCAAAGGTATAAGCTAATTTAGTATACAGGTTTTCGGAGCAAGTTTTACATTCCCCTATGACATCTAAAGCCAACTTCAGGTACAAGTTCGCGTCATCTGGAGATCTGCGGCCTCTCAAACTTGCAAGTGAGGCAACACTATTTACAATCGACACTACCGTTTCCTCGGATTGTGAGGATAGGATTCCACTCATGAACATGAAAGCTTGATTTAGTTCACGAAAATATCTTTCGTCAGTCAGAACTGACTTCTTATCAATTTCTCCATCCAGGATAGAAAACGCAAGATATAGACCAGAAAAGAATTCTTGAAAACTCTTGTGAAAAAAACTGTAAGAGAAACAAGGAGTCCTCTTGCTACCGCCAGCCTGGATGGAGAGAAAGCCAAATTTAATGAACAGACTTTCCTTGAAATTCCCTTCGATGTCTTCGAAATGCAGCTCTCCTTTACAAAGACATTCTTGTGCCATTCTCCCTAGGGTCATCAGTTCCTTCTTGTAAACTACAAGAAGGTCTTCAGCACTAGTTGGTAAATGGTTCTTCATTTCGTATCGCCTCAAAACGAAGACAACGATCTCTACGTACAGCTGTGTTCTGTTGTTTGGTAGAACGCCGCCAAAATCTTCGAAAAGCAGACAGAGCAGAAGTGTATTCAAAGGGTTTTTAGTTAGTTCATTTAAATTCCCTACAGTGTGCTCATGAGCATCATACATATGCCAAAGTACATTTATCAGCTTCTCTCCAATTTGCACTGCGTGTCGAAAATACTTCCTTATAAAACACTCCGCATCACTTCTCGTAAATCCAACAATCTCCAACAGTGTGTCCGAGTAAGGTCTTACTTTAATTCCTGCTTCGTGACGAGAAGTAAGAACAATGTTACAACCAGGGAGCAGCTTTCTTTGAATAAGACTAAAGTACACAGCCAATTTTTGAGGGTCTGCCTCATCCAACCCATCGAGCACTAACAGGACTTTAGAAGGGTTTTCTCGCACGAAACGGAAAAACGTTTCTTTCAACTCTGGGTCAACTTCTTCCGGCAGAATGTGATCGTCGATAGCCTCCCAGATGCTAGAATCAATTTCACGACATCTGAGGAGCAGGAGCACCTCTACTCTTGGGAAAGACTCGTCCCATTTGTGGTCTTGTTTAGTTGCCCAATCATATGCCAGCTTTTGACAGTAGGTCGTCTTTCCCATGCCGGGTTCGCCCTCAATCAGGAGAACTCGCGGATGTTGGCAATCTTCGTGTGATGCAAAAATACTTGTCATGTTGGTGATTTCTTTCGCCAGCGTTCCGCGTGTCTTTTCTTTTGGAACTATCTTAAGTCTGGTGAAAATGTTCTCTAGTTGGAAGCTGAACCCTTCATTCCAAGGAACTGGGAAAACCACCCCTTCATTCGTTTGGTAAATTTGTCTTATCGATTCTATGATATGACTCTGACATGAAGAAGTAGCTGCAAAAGAAACAAACACCAAGAAATAGGGTCAATTTAGAGGTCGACTGATTCAAAGTTATTCGCTTCTTCTACGTTTCTTTTATTTATTTTTTTTGTTTTTACATCAGTGAGAGACGATTTCCAATTTTAAAGCCAAAATCCATCTTTTGCCTATCATTCTACCTATTTCCTAGCTAATCCGATTTTTGATATTGTTAATGAATTTAGAGGTTTCACTGGTTTGCAAGCCCTCTTGGCTGAATTTTTTTTTATGTATCGCCGCTGTTAAAGTCATTTCTGCTACACAAACGAGAACAGTTTCTAAATGTATGTGCTGTTTTATCCACGTAAAGAAAACGTTTGTTTTCATACAAAAAATTACCACAAAATGTTTTCTCTTGGCGTGGATGAGTCTTTGGCTTCCGTATCACAATGCTTAGTGGTAAGAACTAAAACGAACCCGAGTTGACATAAAATTAACACAATATTGTAGCAATAATAATATATTTAAATTGAAATGGAGTGACGATTATATTAAAGGAATAAATCCATTTTAAAACCACGCGGGGCTGAATAAAATTTGAAAGCACGAGTTCGACGTCATTAGCGGAAAACGGCATATATTAGACTTATTAAAAGGGTGTACAAAAAGCCCATTTGTTGTAAACACATTTTTTTTAGTGCGATGTTATGGGCATCCTGAATTTTACGAGTGAATGATTTTTTTTTGTCGCGTCGATTTCCAACATGGTCAAATTCCCGTAAGGTCATATATACCTTCCGTTCGATGAGAAGCCACAGAAGAAGATGGAAAGCTCTCCCTTGTAAATAGGATCTGAGTTTGTTCCTTGACAGAAACATCTGTAAAAATCACATACAACAAACCAGACATGACTTTACAGTAAGTTGGCATTCGAATAAATGATAAACGGCATACACAATACGAGCTTATTTGAATCGTAATCTCATTAGTTCTTGCTCAACAACTCTTATCAGCAGCGAGCCATTTGATTGACCCTTTTGGGGATTCTCCTAGCTGGACAGTATGCATCTAAACTATCCACTGTTCGCATCTCACACGATACATAGAACGAACGTGTCTACAATCATAGACAAAACAGTTGAGAAGGTCAGCACTTTTGACGTCTTCATTGCCTCTCTCCCCTCCCCCCTATTCAATGTTGTGCAAAACGGAATGGTTTTAGTGGGAATTTATTGTGTTACCCTCCAACATTGAATAGGGGGGAGGGGGGCTATATAAGAGAAGGTGAAACTATTTCTTTTGCACTTTAACAGAAGCGGGTTGAAGTACAGCTCTGGTGCGGTTCATTTTCATAACTTTCCCAACTACTTTTGGCTATGATTGTCTGAAAATTCTGGGTGTGGTCTTAAATTGGAAATACGACTTATTTGTTAGCGTTTACAGTTCCTTTGAAAAACAAACACAGTAAGCGCTTGCTTTAACATTTAAATGTTTTTGCCATGTCATCGTGAAGTTTAGGCGTTTATCTGGTTAAGGTTACTGTAGACCTTCAGAAGTGTCTTCCGGAAAATCTTTCGTACATGCGTCGCTTGTAATAAAACCTTTACAAAGTATATATCACTGTAAAGCTAATTAAATGTAAAATCTGGAGAAATGATTATTCTAAATATTTGTTCTAATGGTAAGCCCGCGCGAGCCCTTATATGTGAAACTGACGATGTTTGCTAAACTGAATAGCGCTTCGCACAAATGACGTCATGACATTATAGACCCCCAAGTGACTCAGACAAACAAAGTTCAGTCTGTAAGGACTCTGTAAGAGTCACAAGAGAAATGAGGCATAATTTTCGGTTTTACGCGACGTCGACCGTGTTCTTGGCTCAATTCTCGAGAGAGAACCAGAACACTACACAATTGAGCAGCTACAACGGTGTTTAAAGTGTAGGGGGTTGAAATTGACGGGCAAACGTGACGACCTTTTTGAACGAGTGAATAGGGGGGAGAGGGCTTATGAAACTATTTCTTTTGCGCTTTGACAGAAGCGGGGTGAATAAACAGCTCTGGTGCGGTTCATTTACATAACCTTCCCAACTACTTTTGTCGGTTGTTAGTAAAACACGTAATGGCGTAACGGGTAACGGCGTAACGAGAAACAGCGTTACGGGATTTTTTTTCCTTTTTTTTTTGTTTGTTTTTTGCTGTTGTTGTTGTTGTTGTTGTTAATCGAAGGACACGACCGAACTTTTTTTTTTTTCAAAAGCAACAAGTTAAAATAAATATCCCTTTGCACTGCGAAGTTTGTAGGCTTTAGATAACTTATAAACCACTTTAGGAAGCCATAAAGAAAACGTGAATTTAGTTTCAAAAAGTTCAATAACGAGGGTTTTGTTGTCCTTGTTTCGTCAAAGTTATTTTGAATGGGTGTGCAAGCTCTGGTTAGTTCTTTAAAAGATAATTTCCATCAAGTTCAATTTGAAGGTAAGTTTTGTTTCATGTTATAGTAACTAAGTCAATTCAGCCTAAAAACAGTAGAAAACTCAACATGAGGCCTCAGGGAATATGCTTGTGTCAATTCCCTTTAGTCTTAGAAAACCTGCATGCAGACATTCTTATTGTGCCTCGTCACGCAATCGCCGAGCGTGACGAACCTCAAAAGACCCCTAAGAATGTCTGTGTAGGAGGCTACGGTTGTTTCTTCAGCGAACAATTTACAACTTTTGTTGCTGTAACGAAACTGACTTATATCTACTGGTCTCCTAACCTCCTAAGCTGCTCCTACACAGACATTCTTAAGCCCGTCTTACCATCGTTCCGCCGCTTCACGAGCCTAGGAATAGGCGAAGAATGTCTGCGTGGGAGCCACTGGCCAGCGTGAGTCTTTTTGACTTTTAGTTTTCGCTTTAAAGCAATATTTATTTCAAAGCTGAAAAGTGTTCATACCACCCTTAATATTTCAACTGACGTCAAAGTGCAATTTAACTGTTGACTATTTCAAGGTTTGAGAAAAGCTACAACACAGAATAGAGGAATGGGGAGCTAAATCCTACAGTACGTCAGATCTTTTGGCTCTATCGGATCTATTTTTTTTTTTTTAATGTAAACAAGCGATGACGGTTAAACCCAGCGGGTAGCGAGTTTACTGTTGACAGCAGGTAACGAAAGACCGGACAACGTGACAAAAGCGCCAAGATATTTGGGGGTTTAGCGTTGTGTGACAGACATCCCAAGAAACCTGAAGGGGACTAAGATAAAAATTGACTAAGTCAAATTTGGCTCCTCCATTCCGTGTGGTTAAAAGAACATTTTACGTATAAATACTTCATACATATATTGTCTTCTTTTTCTCTCATAACAAGAACCAGCGCGGGCCACGTCTTTACTTACCTTTTTTTCTATGTTTTTTTACGGTCGTTTTGGTTTTAAAATAATTAACCACAGTGTCGGAAAAAAAAAGGAAAAAGAAAGGGAAAAAAAAAATTCCGTTACACAGTTTCTCGTTACGCCGTTACCCGTTACGCGTTTTACTAACAACCACTTTTGTCTATGATTGTAGGTTTCGTTGTTTGGCTGCACAAGCAGTAGCTACATCAACAATTGCCAGAAAATCTTCATTGAAAGAGCTGTTCAGTCTGTTAAATTTAGAATCAGATTAAAACTTGCTTCGGTTTACATTAGTTTACCTGCATGTTCCTTAGACTCTTTCTCTTCTTCTCGTGCTTTCTTTTGTGAAAGGCCATGATCGGTGAAAGAGATATCTGTAAATATTTGAAAGCAAAAAATTGAAACACCATCAATCTTGGACAAAACTTTCGGAAAAAATTCTGGTGTGAAAATCCTTGCACATGCACTCTCAATTTGTCCCCACTCTACCCCATACCAATGTTGATAATGTGGTGAAAAATACCGTGCAAGCCTTTGACCGTTTCTTAACCAACATTGGATTAGGGGGAGGGGGGCAAGTATGAAGAAGTTCATCTTTTATCACACAGACAAATGAGGAAGTGACAATATTCCCAACAAGTTTTCTCCAAGACTGTGGGTGGGAGGCAGAATTTAGTTTTTGCCTTAAAAACAGAAGGTCTCAGGAGAGATTAAGATGCTCACTAGTAATAATCCAAAGAGATATACTAAGGTCGATAATTACATTTTTGATATTGGAAAGGTTTTCATAATTGAAATTCAGGGAATGGTCATGGTGGCCCTCAAATCCATCAGTGGTTATCATCAGTGTCTTCAAGTGTACCTGAGCGCATTGGCATATGACATCACAAAGGCCTAATAAAGAAAGCGCTGTCACTTTGATGTCTAGAAACTAATCCCCCGGGAATTGAAACTCTCCTTTTTTAGGCAAACACAACGTAGCATCTTTTCTCCAGTTACAGAAACCAAGGCACCTCATCACATGAGTAAATAGGCTCTAACTGTCATCTAACTGTCCTCCAAAGCCGATTTGCACAATGTACTTGTAAAAGTCCTCATGATTTTAACTTTTTCGGGCCTTACCACATTTTCTCTTTAATTTGCCTTGAGCATCTGATGGCATCTGAGGTTCGAAGGAAGCATCTGTCGAAATAAATGAAAGCGAACAATACGTGTATCGCTCAGAGTTAAGAGAAAAAAAAACATTACGCGTTTAATTCGAGCTGACTATGTAGCAATAAAGTTGTTTGTTTAGGGTAGGTTTCCATTGCTGAATCATTAGGCCTTGAAAAATTCTGCGCTTGCCGTGGATTGCGGCGTGCAGTGTGTAAGCCAGCCCGTCACGTAGGTGACGGGCAGGTTCAGAGTTATTACATGCGTTGGAATGTTCTTGAATTCGCACCTCCACATTTCTCATGGTCTCGCCGATGTAACTGTCACCGCAAGAACACTCTCCTTTATAGGCCACATGATGGATGATGAAAATGTGATTGAAACCCGCGAACTTGTTCAATTTGGAAATGAAGGTTTTACTAAGTCTTTCGTTTCTGCTACAGTAAGGGATCTTGATAATTTTGTTGCGCTCTTCGCAAGACTTACTGTTTGTAGACGTGGCCATTGAAACTGAACACTGTGTTTTTAGTGACACTGCAGAGGAGACGCTACAAACAAATTGACGGATGGGTATGGGAAACCCTTTATCTCCAGTCCTCGCAAATATCTTCATGGCAAAACTGGAATTCGACGTTGTCCGACCTTTAACCCACCGTTTTACGACCGGTATGTTTATGTTTGTTTCTCCAAAACGAAAAAAAGACAACCCTGATGATCTACTTGAGCGCCTCAACAGTTCCCATCCTAACATCGTTTCTACTGTCGAAGAAGATCCTGACCATTTCCTCGACACTTCTTTCACTTATGTTAACAAGTTCAACTGCAAAGTCTACAAGAAACAAGGAAAACTACCAACGCATTGAAAATCAGAAATCCCTACCAAATGGAAAAGGAATTACTGGGGCCCTCCACAGAGCGAAACGCGTTTCTTCTGATTTTGACAACGATGTCAAAACAATTGAAACAACTTTTAAGGGTTTTATTTGTCATGCAGTAACAGTTTTCTGAAAGATCCACCAGAAGATGAGATTCGGATTCCTAGCTTCCTTTTCGAAGGGCGCGACAAAATTTTTATCAAGATCCCTTACTGTAGCAGAAACGAAAGTCTTAGTAAAACCTTCATTTCCAGAGAACGCATGTTTTATGAGTCAAATGAGTCAATGAGTCATGAGTCATGAGTCATGAGTCAATAGACTCACAGTCAATATAGCAATTATTTGTTGATTAAGCCTAAGCCCTCGTTTCAGTGATTAGGCCTAAGCACTCTCTGAAATTTTAGCTTTCATTTTATGGTTTAATTAACAGCACTAACTCGTTGACTCATTGACTCATGACTCATAAATACTTGACACTCTCATTTCCAAATTGAACAAATTCACGGGTTTCAATCACATTTTCATCATCCTTTGGAAAACTAAAAAGATCAAAAGCCTTTTCAATTTGAAAGACAAAAACACTCATCGATCACATGTGGTCTATAAAGGAGACTATTCTTGCGCTGACAGTTACATCGGCGAGATCATGAGAAATGTGGAGGTGCGAATTCAAGAACATTCCAACGCATGTAATGACTCTGAACCTGCCCGTGTACTCTTCACGGCGTAATAGTTTCACAAACGCAGAATTTTTGAAGGCGTAATGATTCAACAATGGAAACCTGCTCTAAACAAACAAATTCATTGCTACATAGCCATTGCATGGGAATTACCTGATAGACATAAATACACATGATTGAGCAATCATTATCATTATCATTATCATTAAAAAAAAGCTTTATTTCACTTACTTACATAAAAAGAAATAGAAATGA
>NC_090888.1:15771489-15786489 GCF_036669925.1 Montipora capricornis | reverse complement strand
TAGTCATATTTTATGATCCGCATCAAAACATTTTTCCTTCAAATTGTGAGATGAAAGTCCGGTTCCAACTGAACTTTTTCGCTTCTAAACACAAATCTGTACGCGTTTCGTGCTCAACCGCGCCATAACTAATACAGTGCATTTAACTGAGCTCTGATTAGCTCAGATTTGCTCCGTTGCTAATTGAAATTCCATGGTCCATTAGCTGTTACAGCATAATTATGTTTGAATGTGGAAGTTAATCTGGTGATACCTCCTGTAGTTTTTTTTTTTTTTTGCATCCATAGGGTATTGCCTTTGTAGAAGATGACATATGCCTAAACATTACAAGTACTTCTGTGGTATAGGAGAAGTGCTCTTAAATTATAGCCTATGGCATTGTAACACAACAAATTGTCAAAATTCAGTGATTTGCTTTTAAACACAATTAATCATTCAATCATGACAATCAATCATTCATTCATTCATTCATTCAATCATAACTACAGTAACTTACTTACTTGAAGAGCTCTGATCAGTCTCCTCTGTCTTTCAAGTTTAAATCACAACTCTGCAATGCAGCATTTATACCATGGTCCTGCAAAATGAGGGATACCAACAAAAATGATTCTCAAGCATCTACACTCACAAGCTTGGTCAATTCCCTCAGTGTAGTTAATGTTTTTGCATTTACCTCATTTTTGTCTTGTTGCGTGGAGATTACAGCTACATGTAGGTACTTTTATGGGATGTTACCTGTAGTCTCCCCAACTACTACTACTTTTCATGTAAGGGCTGCCATCCATTTTGGTTTGATAACTGTTATTGAATTAAATTAAATCTAAAAACTGAAGTTTTCCCTCGACCCCTTGCTTTAAACTGTCTCCTTTATTTTCTCTCAGAATACTGTTCTTTCATCCTCCGTGATGAAGACCTTAATTAACGGACCTTCTTACTCATCTCAGATGTTAAGCCACCTACATGCAGTAAAGATCTAAGACATACTGATTGACAGACTAAATTTGTTAGGGGAGTGGTGACAGCACTCGCATCCCACCAATATGGCCCGGGTTCAATTCCCGGTCCTGGTCATACATATATGTGGGTTGAATTTGTTGTTGTTTCTCTCTTTTCTCCGAGAGGTTTTCGCTGGGTACTCTGGTTTTCCCCTTTCCTCAAAAACCAACACTGTCAAATTTCAATTCGATCTGGAATGCACGGACACATGTTGAATGAGCTCCTGAGCGCTCTTGGGGGCTGGACAATCTGCAAGCCAGCGAGCCATACGAATTCCGCATTTAACTCTAAGCACGCATTTCAAATAGCGCTGATAAACTGTTGTTAAGCCTAAGCACCCATTTTAAAATGGTTAGCTTTCAATAACTGTGTGACTCGCATGTTGACTCGCTATCTTGGCTCACATGACTCACAGCCATGGCTTGCATGCCTTGCTGGCTCGCACATTGTCCAAACTCGCGCTCTTAAGGTGTTCCGTGGGTAAACAAATTCCATTCCATGAAGTTCAAAGCAGTCAAGATATCTGGAAATGAGTTTGATCAACCACCTCTTAATTTCAGACATAAAATGCAACTCAGACTTCTTTTGACATCATTCAATAGAACTTCAAGGACGTTGAAAGCAGTCAACCAAAGCTGATGTTTTTGAGATTTAGCTCTAAATGAAAACGGAATTTAAGCTTAGAGAAATTTATACAAAGAAGAAATTAAACTTTTAAGATGGCATATTTGATAAGGTTTGAAGTTTCAAATGTGGTCAATTAATATACAGTGATGCCTTGATCTGTGCACTTTAACTACAATTACTGTTGTAGTTCGTTACCTAAAAATGTCTGGCTGTCACTGTAACATCATGACCAAGAAAATTTACATATAATTTTGTACTTGAAGAATCTTTCCCCTACCAAACATGTGACTGCAAGAAGTCTAAATTTTTGTACAAGAGACAAGAGCGACTGCAGTGAACATGAGCAACTGCAGCCATGTTGTCAGTGGTTTTGTTATACTTGTGCATTCGTTGGATCCCTCATTCTTTGTGTTGTAGAGCTTATTCATTGTTGTTAAACATATAGCTAAAGTTCAATAAGGTTATATTTTAAATTATCTTTTATATTGATAGTTTTTAAATTTACCGTTGTTTTAATTATTTATATTAGTATATTAGTAATTATTATAATTTTAAGTTAGCGCAAATGAAAATAACCCCATTGATATTTGCGCTTTATAAGTGAAATCAATTATTATTATTATTATTATTGTGGCGGGAAGAAGGAGCATTTTGTGTGGAGCGTTTAGCGGGTTTTTCCCTCCCTTTCTCCCGTCTTCTTTCCACTGTTTATCAGTGTGATGGGTGGCTGTCTTCTCGGGTGGCGTGGGGGCTCAGGGCTGGTTTGTCAGGTTTTACCAGCCACGGGTACAGTCTCTATCTTGGAGCTCGCTGCCAATAGTGGAAGCTCCAGGATGTCTCAGGCACCCAACCTCCACTTAGCGACGCAGTTGTTAAATAATAATTGAAATAATAACCTTTAGTCAATTTCGTGCAGTGAGCAAGTCAGTAAACTTACTGTAAATTTAAGTTAGACAAAATTCAGGTAACAAAAATATATTTTATATTTATGAAGATGTTTCAAAATTGTCTGAAATGTGGACATTTACTGGAACACATATTGGTAATGTTACACATGTAGTCTTATATGCATGCTTACTGCACATACCTGCAATAACTCTTTAATTTATTATTCAGAAACGTCTGGAAATCACATCTTTGATCAAAAAGTTTCCTCCTTTCAAGAAAACAAAATCGAAAAATTAATAAGCAGAGAGAGGAGAGATTTTACCACTACAGCAGAGACAAGAATTAAAGGATCCACCTATAAGATGTCATGCTCAATTAATTAGTAATTGTACATAATAAATTAAGTTACACAATCATCTTATTTGAAAATTCAGAAGGAATTGCTTCAAAAATACTGTACCCCCGAGAGCCACAAAGAACAAACTATATAAAATTAAAGAAAGGCCATGTACTTCACAAAGTATTTCTCTGTTGTGCACAAGAATGGAATTTTCAATTTTACATATTAAGAAATGATTGGTTTGCAGCCATCCTTGCATGAAATACAGTGATGCCAACCTCTGGAGATCCAAAATTTGGAGATTAATTTTCATCCAGACCCCAATACCCCCTCCCCCTCTCCTCCGTGATCAATTCTGACCCACTTCTAGCCCACTTTCTCTTCTCCCCCCAAAATATGCACCCGCCCACTTCCTAAAAACAGTTTCCAAATCAAATCCACAGGGTCAAAATGATTTCGGGAAAACAGGCACTTATGTCGAAAATTTTTACTGGTTAAACAGAGAATGATCCAACTCTGAAGACAATCAGATAAATTATACGGCCGTGATAACAAACAAAAGCAAGACTTTGCTTAGTTTCTGTTACTGACTGTACATGTATTTGAAACTCAGGTGAAGAAATGCGTTAAGAAACGGTGAAAGGAGTTGGAAAAAATTGAAATTCTTTTAACTTGGGGAAGCAATTTGAGCCTACAATGAAGCAAAGTCTTTAAAAGGTTCAAAGTCTTTTTTATGCAGGAGATTGATGACCCGTTCAGGAAACCAAGGGATTTATTCTATATCCAGGAGACTCCAGTATAAATCCTGGAGAGCTGGCATAATTAGAAATACTCCAGATGGTTAAATTAAAATAAAACGTTTAGGGCCTACATATATTGTAAATCGATATGCATGATCATGATTCTGCTGTGTTACCAGAAAGGCGATAATGCCCTATATTAGTAATGCTTTTTTGCATCCATAGGGCATGGCCTTGATAGAATTAAGACAACATAAGGATTAAACACTACATAAACTTCTGCAGTATACGAGAAGCACTCTTAATTAGCCTACGCCATTCTAACATAGCAAGTTAATTAATTAATTTTACTTTCCGAAATAGGAATAGTCAAAAACAGCACGTTGAACAGTCTGTTAAGTTGGATGTCAAGATTACCAAGCTGTGGAGTTAGTAGAGTTTTTTTTTTAAATCCTAAAAACCTCATGTGAACGTTTCTCACTTTCAAGTACAGTGTATCTCAAACATGACTTTAAAAGGAAAGAATTAATTTTCGTGTTAACAAGAAAATACATGTAAATAACAGGTTTTTATTAGGAATTTGCTTGTACTAGAATCATTGTCAATAATTTTAAACAAAATTAATCATTCATTCATTCATGACAATCATTCATTCAATCATAACTACTTAACTTACTTTGAGCTCTGATCAGTCTGCCTTGGTCTCTTTTCAGCTTAATTTAACTCTGCCAATGATGTATTGATACCTGAAAAATGAGGGATACAAACAAAAATTATTCTCAAGCATTCACAACTTGGGCTCCATTGTAGTTAGTGTATGGCTTCAGTGTAGTTAGTGTTTCTTGCATTTACCACATTTTTGTCTTGTTGTGTGGAGGGTAGTAACTTGACAGTGTATGGGAAGTTAGTGTCCCCTACTAATACTACCTTTCATAAGGGCTGCCATTCATTTGGACGGAAACGTGTTATTGAATAAAGTTAAACTTGTAAAAAAAATGAATTTTCCCCTCCACCCCTGGCTGTTTCCTTTAAATATTTTCTTTCAGAATACTGTCCTTTCGTTCTCCATGATGAAGACTCCAATGGACCTTCTTACTTGTCTCAGATGTTTAAGCCAACTACATTTTTTAGCCACCTACATGATAATTGTAGCCACCAAAAGTAAAAATCTCAGATGTACTGATTGACAGACCAGTTGTTATTGTGTTGAGTCCAAAGCAGTCAAGATGTCTGGAAATGAGTTTGATAAAACTCTTAGTTTCAGACATTGAATGCAGCTCAGACATCTTTTGACATTACTCAATGCGGCAGCTCTTTTCCACAGATAAAGGGTAACGGGTAACGAGTAAAGGGTAACGGGTAAAGGGTGAAGGATAGAGATTTCTACCTAATGGTTGTCATGACAGGTTTTTAAGATAAATTTAAACTTCAGGCCTCGGTTGTTCAAAAGGTGAATAACGCTATCAACCGGATAAATCACTATCCAGCGGATGAACACTAGCAAAATCAATTGAGTTATCCAGTGGATACTGATTTATCCAGTAGACAGTGCTATCCACTCTTCGAACAACTGGGGCCAGCATTTTAATTTCTTATATTTTCAACAACCAGACCAGTGACCTAAGAATTACCATGAGTAATATTATCTTGTTGCTTTCATTTCATTTCTATATAATGTTGATCGACGAAATATGAGCACGGATTGGATAAGACTCAATAGTCAAGAGAACAAAAAAATTCCACGCTCATGAGAGCAATCTACCCAGGGTGACCATGCGAACAAAAGAATAAAAGAAAATTTGAAACATTTCTATCCGATCTTCTTTGATAAACTAAAAAAAACATAATTGAAGAAAGAATGCAAGAGAAAATTCAACAATACGAGATTTTCTGGGTAGTATAACCAGCCAACAAGATGTAACTTATATAAGTGACAAACACATGGCTAATTACCAAGTTCGTTGCAAAAGCCGATTTCCGACTTATTTATTTTGCTCGGCTTCAAAATAAATCTTCTAGCAAAACCACTCAAAAGAAAAGAGTTTGATTTGGATAAAAAAATGCTCAACCATTACCATTTCAATGGTTTTACAAGAGGTGTCCTTTTTGCCCGAAAAAAGTACACGCTCGTACGCCTATGGTTACCATTTACCCTTTAACTGTTACCCTTTACCCGTGGAAAGAGCTGCCCCATTCAATGTAGAACTTGAAAAAGGTTGAAAGCATTCAACTAATGCTGATGTATTCTAGATCTATTGTAGCTCTCAATGAAAACCGAATTTTATAACCTTTGAGGGAAATTTATATAAAATAATGTTAAACTTTTAAGATGACATATTTGATAAGGCTTGAAGTTGCAAATGTGGTCAAGTTATAAATATAAAATTGAAGTGATGCGTTCATCTTTGCATTTTAATTAGTACGTTACCTAAGTTTCTGGTTGTCGCTGTGACACCATGACCAAAAATTTTATGTTCAAGAATTTTCCCCTACAAATTAGGTGACTTCAAGAGGTTAAGAACTCATGTTTTGATAATATACAGTGGTTTGGTTAAAGAATAATACAATGTCATGAGTAATTACCGGTAAAATACAAATTTTATTACAACCTTTAGTCAATTTCGTGCAGTGAGAAAGCAAAATGAAAGTTAGACAAAAAGGAGACAGTTCTAATTCCAGAATAGAGCACTAATTACAAAATTATGGTGACTAAAATATTTGTTAAAAAAATGTTTCAAAATTATCTGAAACTATGCATATATGCATGGCATTTACTGGTACACATAAAGTGGTGTTAATAAGTACAGCGAGAGCAAAATTAATATTGGCATTACTAAACCACGAAACACCAAAACACCATGTATGTCCCCACCATACATTGAATACTAACCGAGAAAGGTTGGATTTGAGATGAAATATCGTTTTAGGCCTGCGTTCTTGCTCCTAATTCATTGAGATTAAGATTAGGATTCAGATTAAGACTGAGATTAGGAGCAATAACGTTTTAGGCCTAATTACGCCTAAAACGATATTTAGTCTCAAATCCAACCTTTGTCGATTAGTATTCAATGTATGGTGGGGTCATACATGGTGTTTTGGTGCTTCGTTTCGCTGTTTCGTTGTTTAGTAATGTCCAATTAATATTATATAAAAACAAGAAAAATGCCAGGTCATGAAAGATAAGAATAATGTTTTAATTAAAATAAAGAAAAAGAAGAAACTACATTGAATTGGGAAAAATCTGAAGAATGGAGCAAAGTCTTTAAAAGATTCAAAGTCCTTTTATATCTGGGAGATTGATGACCTGTTCGGGAAACTAAAAGATTTGTTCTATATCCAGGAGACTCGCGTATACACGTAAATCCCGGAGAGTTGGCATACCGGTAATTGAAAATACTCCAGATGCTTTAATTATAATAAAACGATTAGACCTACATGTATTGTAAATCGATATGCATGATCATGATTCTGCTGTGTTTCCAGAAAGGTGATTGCCCTATGATGCATTGCAATCCCCTAATGCACGTCTTGACTCTTTTATCTCTAAATAATCTGTCAATTTGCACAAGAGGCAGTGCGGCGGGCCAGTGGTTAGGACGCTTGCCTTGAGATCATCTGGAGTTCCTGGGTTCTAGGCTCGTTCTGGCCACTTGTTGAATTTGTTCCTACTTGTAAATAGCCATGTATGTCACGCGTGATTGAGTGTTTTGAAATTTGAACCAAGTATTCAAATCTACGAACCAGTTTTGAACTCTCGCGGAGATTCTGAATTCCCGTGTATATTTTTCTTTGATTTGCATCAATAAATAGTTAGCTATGAACTTTCGTTTTATTGTAATATAAAAGGTGTTTGAAGAGAGAAAGCTCTCTGACGTGTTTGATGAATTATTGTTTAGTTATTGTGCATTTTCCCCGCATTTTTCATACAAATCTTCAAGATTCCATTCGAATCTCCCCAGCTGGCGAAAGCGGGAAACAATTCCACATTTGGAGAAACTGGATAATAATACCCTGCCACATCGAAGGTAAGTCCTGAAAGAGCTTGATACGTGGCTACGAAGTCACATTCATTCAAACTGAATACAGTTTGTGTGTAGTGAATTATGTTAGCCTCCACAAATTGTCCCTAGAATTTTGGCCCTCAGTTACCTTGGCACCTTGCACTTATCTTTTTTACCCTGTTAGCTTATTACTCCTGTTACCTTGTTACACTGTAGTCTCTCTCTTTCAGTATATTTCTGAGTGGATACGTGGATAAGTGGATACGCGGAGTGGGCAAGTCGCTCTCTTTCTTTAGAGCGGGCAAGTATATTTCTGAGTAGATACGCGGATAGGCAGTCCGCAAAATAAAAGCCAAAAGTTTACGAGAGTGCTTAGGCCTAATCACTGAAACGAGCGCTTAGGTTTAATCAGTAAACGAGTGCTTTCTTCTTCACGTCATCTCGTGAAAAGTGTAGTTATTAACCGTACCGCAAAATGGAAGCTAAAATTTACGAGAGTGCTTAGGCGTTATCACTGAAACGAGCGCTTAGGCTTTGTCAAGAATAGATAAGTAGGTTTAATCAGGAATCGAGTGCAATTTCAAGAAAAGTGTACTACTAGTTAACCGAACCGTAAAGTGAAAACTAAAATTTTACAATAGTGCTTACTGAATAGGCTTAATCACTGAAGCGAGTGCTTAGGCTTAATCGGTAAACGAGTGCGTTCTTTTCCACACGATCTCGTAAAAAGTGTAGTTAACCGAACTGCAAAATGAAAGCTAAAATTTTACGAGAGTGCTTTGGCCTAATCACTGAAACGAGCGCTTAGGCTTAACCAGGAACCGAGTGCTATTTCGAGAAAAGTGTAGTTAACCGAACCGTAAAATGAAGGCTAGAACGAGGCAATGTTGTTAACGCCACGTTTAAGGAACGAGGTATAATGCACAGTTATTTGTAATTCAGGTAAATTTTAGCGTATATTCTTGACACGATCTTGTAAAAAGTGTAGTTAACGGAACCGTAAATTGAAAGATAAAATCCCTGATTCGAGCGCTTATGCTTAATCATGTATCTAGTCCTATTTCGGGATAAGTGTAGTTAACCGAACTGTAAAAGACTCGATCATCGTGTTTTAAGAACGAGAAGTACATATACATCAATCACCTTCACTCTTTTTGTTTGGCGCTACAGAAAGGAGAAATACTGGAAACCAGGAAAACGAGTGTGTATCTGCGTATCCACTAAGCTTGATGTTTCCACTGCGTATCCGCGTATTCACCCAATTTAGGTTATAGCTTCGAGAGGCAGAGTATTCTGCAGTTAATTCTCCCATTTTTATGGGATCAGTTATTATTGCAATCATATGTATAATAACTAGGAAATCTGTAATTTCAACTTACCAATATAAACTTGCTGCAATATTAGTCTACCATAGATCAAATCCAACTAGCTAAAAATAGCGCAGCACAAATTGCTGGATACTCAGTGGATACTCGGCTCTACGGCTGAATCATTTAGGTTATCTAAAATGTAAGAGCACAACTTGTGATATTCATCAAGATACACCTTCTCACGAACAATCAACGCCCCTGCTCTCAGGAGCTCTGTAATGCTTGTGGAATTAACAGGAAGATTCAAGCCGCATCCATGGAGACAGTGGGTTGCTGACGTCAAAGAAGGAGCTTTTCAGCTGGGGTAGGGTGAGGGGTTGAGGAATCGGAAAGATTTTGCAAAGTAATGGAGTCAGACCTTTTTGTGACGGAGAAATTTCTACCTCGACCATCTTTACTTGTCTCATAGTATTGTCCTTCACTGTAAAGCGACATTGGCAAGGAACGATAGATCGTTATGGATCGCTTTAATTCCTCCCCTCCTATCTCTAGTATATCTCTACCAGAATATTTTGATGTTTCGTGGTCATTCTGTTAAGACAACGATAACCAGCGATGATCACGCGATCACGTGAACATGGTGTGAAACAATAACAAAGTTATTGATATGTGAAAACAATTTCCAAGTGACAAAAAATGATGAATCAATCAGGCTAATCGCTGTCTTTATTATTTTTTCCAAATAATTATCATAATTTGTCATGTTCCTCCTTTTACTAACGCCCGTTTTATAAAAACGGCTAACAACTGTCTACTCGCAGCGTCAGGGTGTATATCGGAGGACGTAGAGAATATATCGCAGCTTATCACCGAAGACAGAGGTTGCATGATCGGGGATGAAGAGATCTAAGGCCCGTCGTACGCGGTGAGGAAAGAGCTGAGCAGACTGCCTCGCGAGGCGGTTTGCTCAGCCGTTTCTTCACGTGTGCGGGGAAATTTTGGTGAGAGGGTCGCCTCGCGAGACCGTGAGAATAAAATCAAAACACGTTTAATATTTTTGGCCTCGAGAGGCAAAATTCCTCACTGTCTGCGGCCATCGTGAGAATCGAGCTGAGCTCGATCAATCAAGCATCCAATAAATTACATGGCATTCTCACGTGACTTCAGTGGTTCAAGATAGCGGCGGAGGAAGAAACTCCGACTCCACGGATGCCACGCGAAAATGTCATGTATTTTATTGGATGCTTGATTGACCAAGCTCAGCTCGATTCTCATGGTAGCTGCACACAGTGAGGAAATTTCCTCGCGAGGCCAAAAATATCAAACATGTTTGATTTTATGCTCATGGCCTCGCGAGGCGAATCTCTCACCAAAATTTCCCCGCACACGTGAAGAAACGGCTGAGCAAACCGCCTCGCGAGGCAGTCTGCTCAGCTCTTTCCTCACCATGTGCAGCGGGCTTTAGATCTTTTCATCCTTGATCATGCCACCTCTGTCTTCCAGTGATAAGCTGCAATATATTCTCTATGTCCTCCGATTTACAACCTGACGCTGTGAGAAGACAGTTGCTGGCCGTTTTATAAAACGGGTGTTAGTAAACGCCGGAACATGAAACTTTCCAGAGCATTCCGGAACACGACAAATTATGATAATTATTTTGAAAAAAAACAAACAAACAAACAAGGACAGCGATTAGGCGTATTTTCGAGTAAATCGAGCAAACATGAGCCGCCAAGTCAGTTGTTTCCATCGTGGGACGGGTGATTAAGGAGAGGAAAGAAACAGTGATTTTCAGCCCAATCGTTCATAAAAAGTAAGGTGAGACTATTGGACAGTGGTACACAACTCATGGTAGCGAGTGTAAGTCTGTGTCGTCTTTGAAGAAGACGTGAAAAGAGAGTTTACTGCAGTGTTGCGAATGAAATCGGGGTATTTTGAACACGACGCAGAATTCATTGTCATATGCTTTTTATTATTTGTCAAGTGGAAGGGATGCAAACGGTTTTCCTTTGTACATGGATTACCTTTTATCCCGTATGAAGGCCAAGGGCAGACTAAACCTGATACATGTGCGTATAACAGTGAACGGGAGGGGAGGGTTTTGTTCCGCGACTACAGCTATCATTTAGGACGATTAATAAAAAATTGCCACCCTTTATTTCTTTAAAATGAACATGTAAGTTAACTAATGTTGTGTTTAAAATTATGTATGAAATTATGATGCAGTTTACTTTATCTCGTCTTATCTAACATTTGCCATCTTAAATGGCTACTTCAAAGACGACACAGACTTACACTCGCTACCATTAGTTGTGTACGACTGTCCAACAGTCTCACCCTACTTTTTTATGAACAATGGGGCTGGAAATCACTGTGTCTTTTCTCCCCTCGATCACCCTCCCCACGATAGAAACAACTGATTTGGCTGGTTACGTTCTCTCGCTTTACTCAAAAATACTCCTGCACTGCAGGCTAGTAGCTGTCTCTATTTTTTCCCGAATAATTATCATAATTTGCCATGTTCCGGAATGTTACATGTTGCGGCTTTTACTCACGTTTTCATACCAGAGACGAATTTCGAGTGTTACTAAAAGGAGTGCAACCGTGGAACACGGAACCTCCGGAACCCACGGAACCAGCCGAATCTGTAGAACCACGTCAAAAACACTTTTTTTTCCCGAAACAAGGCTAGATTATTGTTTCTTTGAAGTTTTAAAAAATCGCAACGGATAGCGCGCGAAAGCGCGGTGGACTGGACCTGGTCACATGGTGACCTCTCGTCATGTCCGATTGGCGGAAATGTTTTACAGACGGAGCAAGGCCGGAAGCAGCCGTTTTCATTGCTTGATTAAACAACACGTAACTTGAAACCACCTGTTTTATATGCATATAATGGTTGTGCGGTTGAAGACTACAAGGCCTTTAAAATCAGAGGGTACGCAAAACTTTCGTCACATAGATAATATCACTGAATTTTAAACCCGGATAGAGATATAAAAGGTTAACAAAATAAATAATAACACAAAAAGCAACTGAACAACCAAAACCGCATTTAATATATAAGAAAGAAATAATTAAAGAATTACTGTAATGTATTAGGTTCCAAAGCTCGGTTGTTCAAAAGTCGATTAAAGCAAATCCGAGATTAAAAACTAACCAAGGAGTTTATTTCTCTGTTCCCAAATGTTGTTCAGCGCTGATATTCGGGAAAACTTCGCAGTAGAGGAAGTCAATCTTGAAAAACAAAAATAAGCAAAAGAAAATTTGCACCAAAAAGTTGAAAACATGATACGAAGCTTTACGCTAATCCTGGATTAACTTAATCGGCTATCGAACAACCGGGCCCTGGCTTCTTATTTTGGGGCCTGCGCATTCACGCCTAGGTTTTAGAAATGTCGGGCTTTTACTTGTTCACAGTTTTCAGCTCCGAAATAGTGCAATTACAAACTAGAATAATGTTTTCTGGGCTGGTCATTTATAATGTTAAAGGGTACATCACCACATTGTAGACATAAATCTAACAGACGAAAGGTACCACCTCGTTCCCAGGACTTTTCCCAATCTTTGGCGGGAAAAGGACTTTCGGCGGTGAAAAGCCCTGGAAACGAAGGTGAGAAAAGTACGGATTAAGTTCGTTGAAATTCCAACTGACACGCATACCTAACGGGTTCAATATAACAGGTGTGTTTCTTTTTCTTTTTTTGAATAGATGGTTTCAACTTGCGTTTAGCGTAATTAAAGCAATGCAAACGGCTGCTAACTCAGCCCCCTCTTCGAAAGCTTTCCGCCATTCGACCATGACGAAAGGTCACCAAGTGACTAGGTCCAGTTCACCGCGCTTTCGCGGGCTATCCGCTGCCCCGATCAGCAGATAACAACAAACAAGACGAAATAGGAATTGTGCATTTTTTTAAAACTTCAAAGAAACAATACTCTAGCGTTGTTTCGGCAAAATAGTCGTTTTTGAACTGGTTCTGCAGGTTACGTGAGTTCCAGAGGTTCCGCATTCCTCGTTTCCACTTTATTAAAAACACCCGCATAATCCGTCCACATGAATTATGCGTCTCTCCGGTTATTCGACTAGTGTAAAGACGGAACGAACTATAGAAGAGTCATGATCCGTGTGGGACGAACTTGGACAAACCCTTTTTTTTCTTGCGTGTGTGAACTTCGTCTTTTTTTAAGACGGGCACAAGACGCATTATCCGTCTGGACGAATATTCTTTCGTTGTGCGTCGTTGAAGAAGCGTGCGTCTTGTGCCCGTCTTTACACTAGAGACGCATAATCAGACGAACAGCAATTGTTTGTCCAAGTAATGCATCTGTAGCAAAAAATAAGCAATGGCAGGATAATTGTATGTGAATGACTGTAAAACAAAAAGTAAAATCCTACTTCCATTCAGGCACTATTTCCAGTCGCATTTAGCGCCCGGGTTCTTTCACAAAAACAGGATCACAAGACGGCTAAATGTCGAGGCAAAATAAACCCGGCTTTGTTATAACTCATCTCAAACTGCGTGGATACCTCGCGCCAGTACACCATCTTAAAAGTAAGTTCTACTTTTCGTGCGACTTGACTTCCTGCCACAATGCCACCGAAACATTGCGAGACAAGTTGCAAAAAAACATTTCACAGTGTAACAGCGCCTTAAAGGATGCAATCATCTGCAAAGAGACGTATGACTTGACTTGACAGACGACGAGATGTCGTTTATGGGGACTAAAATTCAGGTGGCTTCGACGGGATTCGAAGCCATGACCACTGCGATGCCGGTGGAATCCTCCACAAACTAAGCTATGAAGCCACTCAGTTGGGAGCAGGTCAAATTGTTCCCGCTACTCACTATCTATCTCTCATTATAAAATAATTATAATAGTACGATCACTCTCATTGGTCAATAGCTTTGTTTAGATTAGAGTATTGAAACAATGATTTGACATCACACGAATTTTGATTAGTTATTTGTTGTTTTGATTGGCTGGTAGGAAATATGAGCGTGTATCAAGAAAATTTGTTTCAATCAAGAATTTTCCTTCGTTTGTTTCCTTCATTTGTCGAATTACCTTTGAGAAATATTTTATTAAAGCAAATCAAATATAGTTGGGAAGATTTATCCTTAATTTGTGAGCGATATAAATGAACAATCATTCCACTTGTACTTGTAGGATCCTCGTTGGCTATATATCATCTCATACCAGGAGCTCATCATGGGCTCCTGCTCATACCTAACGCACCCTCGTGGAATAATCAAATCAAGTCAAATCAGTTTTAAAGACTGAATTACATGCAGGGTCAGCAAATAATATACTAACTAGTACAAAGTCAAGATATAATAAATATTACAATAATTATAAATATAAATATAAATTGTAATAATAATTTCTCACATATTAGTGCCTCTAATGTGGGCTAGGTTATTAGCATACCTACAAGTAACAAATTGACTAAAACGCTCGGTATTATTTGGCTTAACTATTAAATTTCCGAACTCGGATATTGCATTTCTAGCTTTATGATTGGTTTAATCAATCTCGGTTATCAGCTAATATACCGTATGACCTAATATGCAACTGATTCCCTCAAGAGCTGCGAAGCTAGAAACTGATTGGCTTTAACTTGTGTGTCCAAGCGTTACGAATTTAATGAAAATTTAATAAGTAAACACAATTATTCCATTTGTGTTCGTTGGATAGAAGACTCGTCATAGCCATCTCAAATCCATCGCGCGCTTTATCATATAAACCGCAAATTCAAGTTTCCATTAATCCAGGATTAGCTTTATCGGGCTTGGAACAACTGCGCGCTGCTCTGCAGTCTGCACATAACATTGACCGTGGATATTCTCCACTTTGATAGCAAATTTATGAGCAACCGGATACAAAGCAATTCTTGGTCTTTGCTCACGTGATCTCAAAGAAAACAAACGACAACATTTGCATGACAATAGAGTACAATTCCTGGAGGATTGGGTCCGGACACAGAAATGCCGCTCTTAAGAGAAAAGGGTTAAGGCCGGGGCATTATAATGGGAATTTGACCACATATTTACTAAATCAATTTTCAATGACTTTTATTAAATCAAAAAAAAAAAAAAAAA
>NC_090888.1:15746489-15763989 GCF_036669925.1 Montipora capricornis | reverse complement strand
AACAAACGTGATATGCTTTCTAGTGAAATTAATTTTCCATTGTTTCCATAGAACCCTCCAATAAATAAGGCCAAGCACACAAGACTCGGATCAGACCAACGATCCACAAAGAAAAAGTGGTTTCCAATGCCCAGCAAAAAGGAAGCAAGATTTGTGACCGCAAGGACGTTCTTGCTCATTTCAAGCTTATTATTGAACTTTTATTTTCTTCTTTTGTTCACCGAATGGCCGGCACGACTTTTACGGTGTCTAATGAAGATATCTGCTCTATAAAGGAAGGTTTAGTTCATTGTCTAAGAAAACGGTAAAGTTTGGTGGAAATTGCCTTTTACCAAGAAACAAAGCTGTTGAGCGAGTACTAAAACGAAAAATTGACGCTAGAATAAAACAGTTTCTAAGTTTCTGCGATGAAACCCTGCTGTCTTCCTCTACTGTAACGAAAAATCTTTCCCTCACTCGAATAGGGGAATCTGTCTTTGTTTACATTTTTTTACCACATTAGCACAAGGCGATCGTTTTCTAATCAGTCAGGCGAAAATAAAGTAACGAATATTGAAAGTCCATTGCAGAATGAGATATGTCTGGAAATCTGAACCCGATTTACCAGATAAATAATCTCAGAGCAATGGTTCTCTACTTTCTCAAATCGCATAATACACGTCGTTAACCCCCTAAGAATTTTCATAGGAATTGTTTTCGATTTCTCTTGGGGCATCTTCATGAACAAAGATTATGCAAAATTTTGGGGGGTAAACAAGATGCATTATGGGATTTGAGAAAGAAGAGAATGAGAATTTATAAGTTTTTGATGGCTAACAACTCGATCGTCGTCAAAGCCAAAAAGACTTAATTTGAGATTTAACTCAGGGTGATCCGAAAAAGGATCATTGATGCAAAATCACTTGGATCACGGTACCTCAAAGGAACCGATGAATGCATGCACTCTGGGAAAGGATGTTTCGGTTCCTTTGATGCACCATGTTTTCGGATCATACCAAAGAAGCGCATCCTTTAAGTTTAACTTGTTCTTTTACCTTTTGAAATCAATTTATAAATAGCATGATAACTTCTGAAATGCAACCAATGAGGCCATCGAAGATGACCTTGTACTTTCCCATGTTAAAATTTCCCTTTAGTCTCTCCAAATTCGTTTTGAAATGATTATAGGATGGGGTTTATAAGATATATGCAATAATAAAGGTGGAGGCAAGTAGATTATTGAAAATTGCAGTCATTTTCAGTCTTCTCATGGGTTAAGATGCATTAATTCTGGGAATTGAGGCAATCTTCAGATTAGTGAATAATCTGCTACCGAATAATTCATTAATCTGTAGGTTAAGCACCCTTCGCATTAATGGTCAATTTCAAATCACACTTCCTCACCGTAAGAAATAAACGTAATTCAACGAGAATTAACTAAACACCCTATAGAGATATTAGCCTGCACAACCTGCGAAGTTTAATCCGCAGTAATATTTAACAACCTGAAGATGACGGCGTCATGAAGAAGATCACGCAATTCCTCCGACTGAAAGAATCGTTCCAGAATCAAACGCCTAAGGCGTACACAACTTTTTCTAGCTCATGATTTCAGAGAGAACCGACACGCCAGAGTGCTTTTGCTTCTCCAAAGTAACAAGCAGGGGCCCATTTTTCGAAGGTCCCGAAGCGGTTTCGAGCGTATTTCAGATGACATTAAAGCATTCTCTTCAAATGGAAAAAGCTTAAGGCATAAAAAAACTGCGGGTGCCTTTTAACTAGTATAAGGACCATGTAACAGAATAGATTTTTCAAGTACGCGCATGTCCGCTTCACCAATAACATTTTCCGTATATTCGAGAAACAGGACCCTAACTACAGGCCCTATACACCTTATTCCAAAATGGCCGCCATTTAAATATTCTTTTGTTTTTATTCAAATAAGCCCTTGATGCCTCGTTCTTAAGCTTAAAATTCAAAAGAGTATTTTATCTTGAACGAGGCAACAAAGGCCAATTGGTATCCGCATAAATCAGCGGCCATTTTGGAATAAGGTGTATGTGAGGACACTTTGAATTACATCAAGCGAGGGAAAGGTTCTTGAGAGGGAAGATTCAAAGCCACCATGCAAACAATTTCCTTTTTCCAAGAGATACGATAAACGAAAGAGAGAAGTGATCCTCGCGATTATCTGGAAAATACAACCAACTGTCTCTTTTTGACACCTGAAAAAATCGGATGGCTCCATTGGGATCCGAACCCATGACCCTCTGCGATGCCGGCACAGTGCTCCGCCCACTGAGAAATGACTGAAGTCACTCAGTTTAGAGCCACATGAATTTTCCAGGTTTCTATCAGGAGACAATTGCTTAAATTGTCCGGATAAGTGAGAGGGTCACTTCCCTCTTTAGTCTATAACCCGCACTTCAAATGTACTTTCATTTACAATACAATACAATAGGGAAGATATCGTTGACGTCACATATTGTCATTAATGTACCAACCAGATCCTCATTGGCTGTCGAAACAAAAGGTCTTTTGTTCCTGTGGCTGGCAAATTTGAATAACAAAAGAAATGATTGTAAACATATATCTTTCCTATACAATACAATACAATACAATACAATAATTTATTTAACCACGTTATCGTCTAAGGGCCCAAGTGCTCGTTCAAAATACGAACGTGCATTAAATCTACAATTATAATATCTAGTATATATAAAAAAAAAAAAATTGCAGCTGAATTAATCTTAGCTTAACATTATCGGCCTGCTTGACTTTAACTGGAAGTTTTTTCCACAGTTGAGCGCCCTTGTAGGCAAAAATTAAGATTAAATTTGGGGACGCAAAGATTAATATCATTTCTTCTTACATTGTAAGACGTTTCTCTTATGCTAAAAAAGTGTCCAATGTATTTCGGCCTTGTATTCCCAATGCATTTAAATAAGAGGATCAGAGCTTGCTGCTTTTTCCTACGCTCTGAAGTGTCCAACTTGCATCTATTTACGAGTTCTTGGTAAGTCAATGATTTCCCGGTGCCCTGTCAGTATCCTTAATATATAATGATTGGTGTCTTCGATTTTATTGGCCTGGACGTTCCCCACCCCTGACAGGAGGGGACGGCAGTATTCTAGATGTGGTAAAATGAGAGATTTGTATAATGCTAGCATGGCGTCCAAAGGTACAAAACGCCTAATTCTCCTACGTGCGCCGGTCTTCGCATACGCCTTTTTAGCTGACTGGAAATATGCTCTCTAAAGTTTAACAGGCTATCAAGTTCCACGCCCAGGATTCTAATAGAGGGAAGTTTAGTAACGCCAGAACCATTCAAAGCTAAGTCAAGATCGTACTAGTCTTGCAAGGACCGATTGGAAGGGCTTGCGTCTTGGCATTGTTTATCAACAATTATTAAATTCTCAACCTCGGATAATGCAATTCTCGTGCTCTGATTGGTTCACTCAATCTCGGTTATCAGCTCATATACCTCAGTTTGACCTTATATGGTAAATGATTGCGCTTAGCGTTGCTAAACTAAAAACGTTTACGCCAGAGAGCGAAATTTCTTTCGGTATAAAGCAAAAGAAAAACGTTTTTGTGGAAAGTTTGGATCACTTTCGAAGCTTAGAGATACGCGAAAAGGTAAGAAATGTTTTTGTGATGAGCCTGCGTCTGTCTGACCACGAGGTATTACACAACATCGCATCTTCATCAACTTTTTTTTATTTCGCTAGGATTTTCTCTCTTTTTTCGCTCGTATTTCGTACTTCCAAACTTTTGGAGTTTAAGGAATTTAATAAAACAATTATTCCATTCGCGCTTGTTGGATATGAGAGTGGTTATAGCCAACTCGGCGCTACGCGCCTCGTTGGCTATTTACCATCTCATATCCAACGCGCGCTCATGGAATAATTGTTAAATAGTTTGCATCGAACCATTCCGACAAGCTGCTGAGAGCCTGGTTCACAACAAAGTGCGGGGCAATGGCCGAGACATCTGATGCATACAGAGTCGTTTCA
This sequence comes from Montipora capricornis, assembly GCF_036669925.1. Taxonomy (NCBI): domain Eukaryota; kingdom Metazoa; phylum Cnidaria; class Anthozoa; order Scleractinia; family Acroporidae; genus Montipora; species Montipora capricornis. Next base: position 15,759,994 of record NC_090888.1, on the reverse strand, counting down.
TCACCGGAAAATATCAAAGACTCGTCCGGGACCGCGGAATTCCAGTCATTAATAAATATATTAAACAACAGTGGCCCGAGGAGGTAACCCCAAGGAAGCCCCCCCCACAACACTGAAAAACTTGAGAACGCACCGTGCAAACAAACCCTTAATTACAGATACGATACAATAACAAACTCTTAATTTCAGATACGATACAATAACAAACTCTTAGTTTCAGATACGATCCAATAACAAACTCATAATTTCAGATACGATACAATGACAAACTCTTAATTTCAGATACGATAAAGATACTCGAAAACTAAGGGGTAGATAGATAGTGGGCTAAGAGTGTCTGCTATAAGAGACAATTTCTTAAATTGTCTAGATAAATAAGAGGATCACTTCTTTCTTTCGTCTTCAACCCGCACTTCAATTATGCATTCATTTGAGATGAGATAAAGATACTTGGAGACTAAGGGGTAGATAGTGGGGTTAGGGTGTCTATAATAAGAGACAATTGCTTAAACTGTCCAGGTAAGAGTGAGGATTACTTCTATCTTTCGTCTTTAACCTGCACTTCAAATATGCATTTATTTCAGATACGATAAAGATACTTGGAGACTAAGAGGTAGATAGTGTGGTAAGTCTGTCTCCAATACTAGACAATTGCTTAAATTGTCCAGATAAGTGTGAGGATCACTTCTCTCTTTCGTCTTTAACCCGTACTTCAAATATTCATTCATTTCAGATGCGAGACTAAGGGGTAGATAGTAGGGTAAGGGCTCAGTCTTTGACTCCCAGCAGTAATCAGCACGTAATCTCTCCTCATAATCTCAATAAAATCTCTGTCAAACAGGTATTGACAAAGAAGAGAATTATCAGCTTAAGAGATGTGATTTAACACCAAATTCTCATGACTACTCAACAAAGAAAGCTATGGTACTAGTTAGGAGAATGAACGTTTCGATCTTGGGAATAAAAGGGTTAACAAAGGAAATAGAAAAAGACAAGAAAACGTTTTCTTTTTCGTCTTTAAGAAAGTCTCCTTACCCTAACAACCTGACCGTGGGGATGAACGTTTTGGTTTCTTACGGTAAATGACAGTATGAGCCTTGAACTCGGGTTGAAAGATGTTTCTATGGTAATCCTCAGGTAAGAGCATATCAGGACCCTCTTAAACTCGCTGCTCCCGATAAGTAGAATAAACCTATCAAACTCTCTTGTTAAATTGATTTAATTCGTAAACAAAACACTATATTTACACAAAGCAAAGTAATGAAGAAACTTCATTGATAAGACCTTTGTAAAATTGCATTAAAAGGATACCACAAAGATTGTTTGTTTCGCCTTGAAAACGCAGGAATATATAGATATCGCTTACGCAGAATAAAAACACCATTTAAGCGAACACCTTGATAAAGAAGTTAATCTTTTCTTACACAGACAAACGAGGGAATGACCATTTTTCAGTGCTGTGTCACATTTCCCACCTTATTTTGTCCAAGATTGTTGGTGGGAGGTAGAATTCAATTTCTTCCTTAAAAACAGAAGGTCACAGGAAAGATTCAGATGCTCACTTGAAATAATCCAAAGAGCTACTGGGGTGGATAATTATATTTTTTACATTGGAAAGGTTATCATAATTTAAATTCAGGGAATGCTCATGGTGGCCCCCATATCCATCAGTGGTTATCAGTGTCTTCAAGTGTACACAGCGTATAGGCAAATGACGTCATAAAGGTCAAATAAAGAAAACGCTGTCACGTTGATGTCTAGAAACTAATCCCCCGGGAAACGAACTGTCCTTATTAGCAAAAACACAAGATAGCGGTGACGTTGTCTTATTTACCGGGTTAGGATTTCGAGTTGGATTTTCAGTTGGATTTTTGAGTTGGTCAGTGCAAAATGCTGACTGCAGACTGTGGGTAAAATGGAGACTAAGGTTATAACGTAGGAAAAGCCCAACCCCTTTGGAAGTGCTAACAGTTAAGCCCCAATATATTCTTTTATGCGTAATTAGGCCTAAGGTTAGCACTTGCGAACAATACGTGAATCGCTCACAGCTAAGGAAAAAACTGACTATCAAGAAAATCAAGATATGATACTGACTTCGACTGTATTTATTTTCCCATTCAGCGCTCTAAGGGTTCAGTATCAGTGAATTAGATTTTTAGCTGCCTTTTCCATCAAAATTTGAGTTAATGAAGCTGCACTTCGCACTTTTATGTCTACATCATCGTCAGGCGGCTAACCAACTTTCTACAATCCTGGTCACAAGTGTTGGGACAGTTCACGGCAGATGACTTCACAGGCAGCACCTAGACGGCCGCGTTGGCCCGTCTGAACCCCCCCCCCCCCCCCCCTTGCCCCTTTGAAAAAAGAACCTTGACAATAGCTTCAGAACACCCACGTTTCAAGACTTGTTCGCTTCCAAGAACTAAAGTGACTAAGATAGATATTCACGTCTTATTTCAATAATAACGATTTTTCAGCGATCACGTTCCGTTGCAACACCCTTTTCCTTTTTAACCACATCCGATCTAGTCTTCAGAATAGCTTCATTTTCTTTCAACATTGCTAGGGGGGGAGGGGGTCAATTATACTTGCTTCTATTCATCTTTTTGTAAAACGTCAAGGACGAAGTTAAAAAGGTGGGTTTTAGAGCGTCAAAGGGGAGGTGTTCCAACAACTTATGGCCAGGATTGCAGATTTAGATGTGAGTCGATTTTCATATAAAGGGATTGAAATACATTGTTAGTTCATACCATTAAGCGAGTTAATCATCTTTTTGAGAAGATCTTTGCACTGCTCAGACCAGCTATATGTCGTTCCATAGGAGTCACGCAAAACCTTAGCCTCACCAAGCCTTTTTTTTCGTTTTTTGTTCCAGATGCCCTTGATAGCTGCTGTCCACGCATTGGGATCCTCAGAGTCAATGACGAATGAAGAACCAAATGGTACATTGCCCAGGGCTTCTCCAAATCCCGAATTCTTGCTGACGATCACAGGAATCCCAGCTGACAGAGCCTCCAGACCTGTCAAGCCAAAGCCTTCTGTTCTAGAAGGCATGAGCACAAGATCCACCTCACAGAATAATCGCTTCAAAGCTTCTCGGGTTTTGACATATCCTCTTACCTTAAGGCGACTTTTAGGAATTCCGCATTCAAGCAATCGATTAGCGATCTCCTCATGTTTTCCATCGGGTGCTCCGACAAACACAAGATGCGTGTCAGGTAATGCCGCAACAGACCTTGCTGCAATGTCAAACCCTTTTAACTCGAAGTCTTCCGCATCTCCACGACCGAACACCAGGACACTGCATTGTTTTCTTTCCTCAGGAACTTGTTGGACAATGAGAAATTCATCAAAAATACCAGGAGTGAAGTCAAAAACATCTTGATCTTTTTTACAACAGCGGAGATATTTGCGAAAGGCCTCTGCCAGCTTGGGTCCGACTGCTACAACGAAATTAGACATCTCGCAAAGTTCTACTTCAACATCGTGTTTTTCCTCGCCCTTTGAGATTGGATTTTCGTAACATTTGAACATTCCTAGTTCCTCTGGGTCAGTGTGTACTACTTGAAACCACACGCATTTGTGATGGTCACGAATAACTTGTGCTTGACGACCGAGTTTCACACCATGACCAACAATTACATCAATCTCCAAATGTGTTGGGGGAAAGCTAAGCCAATCCATTTCTTCAAACCCAGGCCGTGGTGTTGCCTCAAGAATGTCTATGCCATGGCTGAGAGCTACTTTCCTATCCTCCTCAGAACACTTCGGTAAAAAGTATGTGATTTCGACTTCTTGGAATTTGGCCAGCTGTATGGCCAACTCTCTGTTGATTGTGGAAAGTCCGCCTTTACTGGATCCCCACTCAGAAGCCAAAATGATGACTTGAACTTTGTTGGAGCCATGTTCGTGAGATTGCTGCCATGTGCCTGACGCCATAGTTAAGTGTTGTGGTAATTAAAGCTGTTGCCTTGAGCCAGAGCAATTCCGTGTCCTTAACACATACAAAAAGGATTCATTCATTATGCAAAAGCAGAACAGTTATCAAATACTTGCGGCTAGCTATAGTCTGACTCGGCGTTTCATCCCGCCCAAGAGACTCTTCAGAGACCTTCAGAATTCAAAGGCAAACTCGTTGAGCATCACGCCCAAAGTTCCGTTCGCAAATTCTTAATGTTGATAGTCTGGCCTACTATCGCAGAGGGATTCCATACGATCACGAGTTAAATTTATACAAACGGAGCAAAACTATTGGCAAATACTTGAGAAATGCTCGTGGCTAGTCTGACGCGGCGTTTCGTCTCCGCCACAAGACTCTTCAGAGACCTTCAGAGTTCTCTTGGCTGAGACGAAACGCCTGGTCAGACTAGCCGCGAACATTTATTATGGTGGGCGAAAGTGCGCCTAGTTCAGGGAAATCGAGATTTTTTCTGACATACCAGATATGTCATACTATATCACTGTAACTCTATATACGCGGAAGCTAGAAAGATGCCTCCTCGGGATTCCCGTGGGGGCAACTATATATCTCTGTAACTCTATATACGCGCAAGCTACAATGATGCCTCCTCGGGTCTAGGCAAAATCCCTGCGGGGGCAAAAACTCACCAATCAGCAACATTAAAGGAAACCAAAAAATGTGAAAGCAATGCTTTTGTTACAACAAGTAAATTGCCATCGTTGAAGGGTTAATATGTGACTTTCAGAGACCCTTAATTTCGGGTGTCTCGAAAACTAAGACCCCAAGACCCTCAGGCCTCAAAAACCTTCAATTTGGTCAACACTAGGCCTAAAGTTGGCTTTTTGAGTCACCTCATGCTAGGTTCAAGTCCTTCGTCGCTACAAGTTGTTTCAAAGTGAAAGCTGGGCGATCCGCCATATTTAAAACCAACTTTAGGCCGAGGGCCTAGAGCCAAATTGAGGGTTTCGAGTTACTTTTTTCGAGCTTTCGTGGTGTTAGTCTTAGGGTGTTCGTTTTCGAGACATCCCTTAATTTCAGCATCTTGTATTGAAACGAATTGGTTTCTTTTTAGACTCAATTCCATGGATTGCGTAATTCAAACTTACCGGTACTGGAATTCCAAGTACAGCTTTAAGCTTGACATGTTTCCACCGTGCCCTTCTGAGACAATGCACAATGTTTCAGTTTATCTTAGTGCAGTTATGGACCCTTTAACATAAGAAAATTGATTTATCATTAGTCACCAACCGTCTGAAAAAATTTGCTTGTCATGATTCCTTTCAAATGCAATTAGCACAACAAAAGTCACAATAAAGTCGAGGGGTTAATTTAAATTAACGCAGTTTTCTAATTTCCTAGTGGCACTTGATCCAGTATTAACACATCGAGCTGCTGTTTCAAATGATGAATAGGCCACTTTTAATTAATACAATCATAGATTGATGCATTAGAATTTAAAGACATTCAGTGATAGCTCTATCACACATTTGGGCAGACGGTATTAATTATATAATGAAATGGTATATGAAATGAATCATATATGAACTGTTATGAACGCATAGCTTCACTTGGTATGAATTACAGCAAAACATTCAGTGAGAGAGATATAGCAAGAACTCTGGCTATTATTCATATAAGGCAGCACAATATTACCGTAGATGACCACTTATCTACGATTTGAAGTGTTAGACCGGTGCACAAGGGTTATGAGTTTTTAATTAAACAAACTGTGGTGCTGAAGTGGTGGCAGAGTGAAAATTGTGTTTATAGCTGTCATATCTTTCTACATATTAAATAAAATAATGGTAATTTGCTCTTTATCAACGGATTTGATAATTTACGCTTATAAATTTTGTTCAGCAAAGGGTATTTCATTCTAAATATTATCATAGAAAATCAAAGATGCACACTGCGAATAAAATAGTCTTAATGTAATTATATGCAAAGGTTCTTTTCTATAACGATCAATGAGGACAGCGAGGGATTTAAAAAATTGTCCAAAATTGTCCCAATTACAGAACCATTTGATTGAAATTTCACTTATATATTGGCTTTGAAAGACAGGAAAAGTGGTCATATGTTGATCCATAACCGAGCAATGAAGGGGAATGGGTTCAATACTGATGGAAATTAATTTGCGATGTCAACCGGGTATCGAACCAATTCCCCTTTATTGCACACTTGTGGATGAAACTGTGATGTAACTGACATTACAGTAAATATGAATTTTTGTTAGATACTTGAAGGAGTGGGATATGACTAGCGCAGATCATGATTGTATTCCCAAGACAAAAACAGCTTGTTGAGAGCTGTGTGGTATGGTACAATACATGTATTCAGGGGTCACTACTTACAGCAAAAAAGTTACATGTGTAGTTTACAAGTTGAACCCTTGTTTCTACATGTGCACACAATTAATGAGTTCAATAAACAGCATTACACCTGTAAAATAAACGTTTTACAGGCGTCCGGCTTGTATCTTTACAAACGTTGAACTTGTTACACTGTAATTACAAGTGCAAACTACAAGTCATAAGTTACTTTAGGTTAATGCTTTGGTGCGCAGTAAAAGACAATAGACACAACTTGGAAGGAAACGAGGGGTAGGGAATGTACTGGCAAGGTGTGGATAATACCCACCTCTGGTATGGACCACTGGTTAAGGGGCCTCGGCAACTAGCCGAGGGGGTGCCTCATGCCTGTATTGCAAGGTGTGCATAGTTGCTAGCATAAATTTTGTTTTCTGTTGTGTTAACTTCATTAAATATACCATGCGGCCTCGTGATTATTATGTCCTGGGGCCAAGTTAACCCAGTCCAGCAAAGTAACAATATGCCCCGCCTCCCTAATGGGGCCTCAGCACAGGGCTGAAGAGGTGCTGCAGACAGCAATTCCCCATACATATTTTATTAAAGAGGTTACAATAAGCTCGTAAGGAAAAAATAAAACAAAACACAAAAGAACCAGAAAGCAAAACAGGGGAAGGGGTTACACTGCTGACCATGACTCTTACAGATTTAGATGTGATACGTCATACGTAGAAATATAGTAGTCAAATATGTGTAAGTGTCTGAAGTCTGTTAGGTTGAAACATAAAAGTGATCCTTGCACCTATGCGGACAATTTCAGAAATTTTCTTTATTACTGTATATAGATATTGATGAAATACCAGGATTTCTCCTATTACTAAAAAATCATATCTTCACCGCGCGCAGTGAACGTATCATTTTTATCTTTCACATGTGAGGATATAGCTGTCGTCATGGTAACGAACACGATTAGCCAATAAAACGCGAGCTTCCTCTTCATTGTACGATACTTTTGTGCTTTAATATAATTCTTCTCTACTACATTAACATTTTTATTGCAAATTTTCATTATCATGATTTGTTTTTCATAACTTTCATATCTTGTTTCATGTTACACAACATGCGTGTTTTAGTGCTTGGTGAACAATTTTCATCATTTCGAAAATGAATAAAACAAGTTGTTTTAAATCTAGACATTTCATCAATTCTATATAATAAACAGACCATTACATGGCCGCTTAGGGATACGAATTTTATCTTCTCGTGCTGAAAGTATCTCTCACTCGTTCACTTCGCTCACTCGTGAGAGATACTTTCAGCAATCGAAGATAAAATTCGTATCCCCGCGCGGCCATGTAATATCCTCTATTTAATAAATATGTGTAGACGCCTGAAAAAGTCAGGCAGCATTGACAGGATTCGTACCCATGACCTCTGCCATGCCAGTGCAATTGTTCTCCCAACTGAGCTATGGTTAGCCACACAATTGGGGGCAAGTCAGGGAGCAGGTCCTTTCATGGGAACCTGACCTTCTCCCAACTGTGACTGGCTTCATAGCCCCGTTGTTAGTAAGAGCATTGCACTAGCATCGCTGAGGTCAAGGCAGGCCTTCTGATAGGGTGCGATGAAAAAAAGCAAATTATGTGAAATTTGCAGGGCATATTATGCGATTAGAAAGGCCAATTATGAAATAAATAAATAATGTAAATTATGTTTCAGGGTAAGAAAAACACTTTTTTGCTGCCCTATAGACATTCTGAACACAAGGGAACAGTAATTATGCATCTTGATTGACATTAGTTGGGATAATTAAATAAAAATGAGGTCTTCTGCACTATTGGTGCACCACGTTAAAAGTTGAAAGGACACAGGTAACATGCCAAAATGAATGATCAATAACATTCCTGCATGCTACAACTAGCTTCTTAAGCTTTGTTTTTATGTGCAGTATTATATTTCTGAACAGATTGGCTAATCTGAACGAAAGGGATGTTTGTGTTACACCAATAGGCGACTCTCTAAGAATGAGACTCGAACCTGGCCCCCAACATGCAAAATAACGCCTTGAACTTCAAATGTTTACAAAATCGAAGGTGACAAAGGTAAATCATCTTTAAAATGGCGTATTTATGCAGGAATTCCTACGAAACTTGTTTATTTATATGTATGTTTTATTTTAAAAATGTTGTGCGTTCTTTTGTCAATTATACAATTTTTCGTGAATTGTGCGATTGGATGGGATTTGAGGTAGATTGTGCGAAATTGTACCATCGCATAATATCAGAAGGCCTGTCATGGGTTCGAATCCAGCTGCAGCCACCTTTATTTTTTGGGTGTGTGTAAGAGACATGATCATTGCAAGTGTAATCTTTCAATCTGATCAGCTGATTTGCCGTTGTTGATAAGAGTCTAGACAACGATGCTTGGATCAATTTAACACGCAAGTTACATGTAGTTGCTAGTGAGGAATGCTCATTTTAGGAAATAAACCAATCATATTGCGAGAAAGTTATCTGGACAACACTTGCTCTTTCTTTGTGTCATGCTCTGAAATAAACCCTTTCTTTGGCATTGAATGTTGTGGTAAAAAATAAATTGAAAGTGGTTCAGCATTGTCTGTACTCTTATCAACAACGATATTCATCATCACAGGGGTCCAAATACGTTGTGGATTCATGAGGCACACAACATTTTGACCACTGTGATGACGAATATTGTTGTCGATAAGAGTACAGACAACGCTGAACCACTTTCGACTTGTTAAATTGCTCAAAATGTCCAGGTAAGTGCGAGGATCACTTCCTAATAATAAGCTGTACTTATATATTGTATACTATAAACCCATATACCTACTATATACCTACAATTATTTAAGCATTATAGACCACAAGTTTCTATCATGGTTTATACAGGCCTTATGATAGGGTGCGATTAAAAAATGCAAATTATGCGATTTTTTCAGGGCAGATTGTGCGATTAGAAAGGCCAATTATGCGATAAATAATGTAAATTATGCGATTTTTTTCTCACCAAATTTTAAGCTTGTTTTATAAGGTTTCAGGTTAAGAAAAACACTTTTTTGCTGCCTTAAAGACATTTTGAACACAAAGGAACAGTAATTATGTATCTCAATCGACATTAGTTGGGATAAATAAAAAATAATGAGGTCTTCTGCACTACCGGTGCACCACGTTAAAAGTTGAAAGGACGCAGCTGGCGTTTATAAAACGAGGGTAAGGGTAAGACCAAGGGTCAGGGTAAGGGTAAGGATACGAATACAAAAAGTATCCTAAACATGCATAAAAGCTAACCTTAGGCCTAATTATTCCTAAACTTAAGTTTAAGGTTAGCTTTTATGCATTTTTTGGATACTTTCTGTATTCGTATCCCTACCCTTACTGTGACCCTTGGTCTTACCCTTACCCTCGTTTTAGCAACGGCGGGACACAGCGCTAACATGCCAAATGAATGATCAAGGTGCTTGTCAACCACGAACTTCCGAAGATGGTCAATCACAATAGGGCCATACCCCCATTTATACGAGAGAAAATAAGCCACGGCTTTCTCTGGCCGCCGGCTTACAGAAGACTCGAATGTTCACCCCGTATAAATGGTACAAAATCTACGTTCACGTCTTTTTCAAGCCGCGGCTTATATTGACGTGGGAATATATATTCGTATAAATAGTTCGTTTTGCGTAGTTTGTACATCGTAGCCAGAGTAAACCGCGGCTTATTTTGTCTTATATAAAAAGCCCTAATATTGCACGCCGAGAAAAACATCAGTCCATCGCCCACGTGGAGCGTACCTGCGAGGTACTTTCTTGCTCGCTCGCGAGCCCTCCGAGTGGGCGGACGGTCGGAACTTCCTTCTTCGTCGAAGAAACAGCGAGCGTTTTCACAACAAACTTATCCATGAGTACGTTTTTATCAGTTTTCACAAATCTCTTCTCTAAGAGAAGGCAACTGTGTCATTTCAGTGGTGTGTATACAAGGGCGTGTTTGTGTTGCACCAATAGAAGGAGACTCGTACCAGGTCCCGACATTAAAAATAAAGCCTTGAACTTCGAATGTTTACAAAATCGAAGGTGACAAAGGTTTTTTAGCCTTTTTCTAAGATAAATCATCTTAAAAATGGCGTATTTATGCAGGAATTTCTAAGAAACGCGTTGATTTATGTTTCATTTTATGAATTTTGTGCGTCCTTTTGCGAATTATGCGATTTTTCATGAGGTCGATTGTGCGAAATCGCACCATCGCGTAATATCAGAAGGCCTGTTTATAGGCAATCTCATACCCAGAGTCCTCGGGCTTCTTGGTCAGTGGGTGAGCGCCCGGAGAGACTCTGGGATAATCGACTTCAACTACATTTTTGATTGGCTGCTTGCGTAACAATGGCAGTCCGACAGGAAGTCAGTAAGTAATTTGGAAGCCCCATAATTTGGAGAGAGATTCAAAATCTAAAACTAGTTTCAGTGCTGTTTGATTTTTTCTACCTCAGAAATATATAAATCACAAAAATAATAAAACAATGAGGTTTGAATTATGTCTTACACTGCATGGGAATTTCTCCAGGATGCTAAAAAGTGATTACTGTTGCTGTTGGAAAAATACTGTGGGAAAACATTACATCACTCTCTTTGAGGAGAAATCCGTGGAATAAGGTCTTGTCGAAGCCATTCAGAATTACAGAAACATCAAATTGTAGTAGAAGAGGACATTTGTGTCGTTTCCACAAAACATTTGTCGGTCGTGTTGCTTCCATGATGGCATTCTGAACGATGGAATGTACGCTCAGAAACACTAAAAATACACTTACCCGAAAGCGTCAGAGGTTTCATCTTCATTTGCGCTTACAGCCAGCCAATGAACATTTCTCCAGTTTCTTTGTGTGTAAGGCTAAAATTGTTTCTCGAACACTTTCAACCCGCCATTTCTCAGGCCTTTTTATGTTACACGATAATGCGATTTCGCACAATCGACCTCAAATCGCATCCTATCGCACAATTCACGAAAAATCGCGTAATTCACAAAAGAACGCACAAAATTCATAAAATAAAACATAAATCAACAAGCTTCTTAGGAGTTCCTGCATAAACACGCCATTTTTAAGATGATGTACTTTGGAAAAAGGCTACCTTCAAAGGCTACCTTCAATTTCGTAAATATTCAAAGTTCAAGGCGTTATTTTGCATGTGGGGGGGCCTGGTGAAGTGTCAATCTTACAGAGTCGCCAATTGGTGTAACAAACACGCTCTCTTTTTTCAGATTGGCAAATCTGTTCAGAAATATAATACTGCACAAAAACAAAGTGTAAGTCTTTTAAAGTGGTGCACCAATAGTGTAACCCTAAGACCTCATTTATTTTACTTGTCAATACTAATGTCAATCAAGATTCATAATTACTGTTCCCTTACGTTCAAAATGTCTTTATAGGGTAGTAAAAACGTGTTTTTTTAAACCCTGAAACCTTGAAAACTAACAAGCTTCAAATTGCTCAGGATAAAAATCGCACAATATTATTTATAATATTTATCGCATAATTGGCCTTTCTAATCACATAATCTGCCCTGCAAATTTCGCACAATTTGCATTTTTTCATCACACCCTACCACAAGGCCTGATTTCTACTGTTTACGGTTTTCTCTTTTCTGTTTCCATTTAAACTCAAGCATACGTAATGAGACCGGAACCCATGTTTTCTGGGAAAACGGAGTCGATTTTCCCAGAGTCTCTCCGGGCGATCACCCGCTGACCAAGAAGCCCGAGGACTCTGTGTACGAGATTGGTTTATAGGCTGATAAACCACGCGAGATCTTGATGGAACACAAGAAGAATCAACCCAGAAACATCCGCTGTTATGAAAACTGGTTTCTGACTAGAAGGTTGTCATACTGAAAGAAGACAAGAACCTGTTAGCTAGTTTTCATTTTGACGGCGCCTAGGGTAATGTAATCCGAATTCAAAGATTTTGTTTCCCTTTTAGATACCAGATGTTCCTGAAGAGTTGATATGAAGCTCTTTGAGTCCTTGGGGTCGCTTCCAATCAGACTACATGATTATTCCTGTGATGTCGTTGTAGATTTTCAACTGAAATAATATTGAAGCTATTAAAAGTTTCTTCTGTTTAAAAAAAAAAAAAAAAAAAAAGAATTTGTAAAATCACGAGCTGCAGGCAAGTGATTTACAAATTCTTCGCGTGTTCTTCCAACATTCCAAGTGGTTTATCATGCCTAAAAACCATAGAAACCTGTGGTCTATTGCTTTTATATAATAATTCAGAAGATGCACGATTTGTCCATGAGTTTACTGGCATAATAAAACATAGCTGATTGACCAATCAGAGCGCGCACATTGATTTGGTTATTATATAAATACCTATAACGCGAAACTTAATATGCATCACTGAGAAAGTTTCTTTCAGTCTGTTAAGTTGGATGTCAAGATGACAAGCTGCAGTGAAATGTATGTTTATCCTACATGTAATAACCTCAAATGAGAGTTTGTCACTTTCCAATATCTTAAACCTGAATTTGAAAGCAAAAAAAATTCAGGAACATATTAACAGAATTTTTTTAGGAATTTGAGATAATTTTGTTTTGCATTCCAAAAAGGGCCAATGTAGCTGGGATTATTGTCAGAATTCAGTGATTGGTAACTACATGTAACGTAATAGTAACTTACTCCGAGCTCTGCGCAATCCCCTCTGTGCCTTTCCAGTTAAATTTACAACTCTGCCCTGAAGCATTCATACCTGCAATTTAAGTGAGGGATATAAACAAATATGATTCTCAAGCATTCTTACAGCTGTACAGTGTACGCTTACAAGTTTGGTAAAATTTAGTTCACTTAACTAGACTGAGTGTAGTTAGTGTGTATAATTGCATTTACATGTACAGTACCATGCATATTCAATTTTGTCTTGTTGTGTGGAGGAGGGTAGTATGTGTACATGTACTTGTATAGGAATTTTAGTTTCCCCTACAACTACCATCCTTAATTTTCACAAGGGTTGCCAATTCCATTTTGGTTGGATAACTGTTATTCATTTAAATTATTACATGTAAATGTTTGTCTCCATTATTTTTCTCTCAGAATAATGTCCTTATGACCTACATGATGGAAAAAAAAAAAAACCAAGAACTTATAGACTCCTACTCATCTCAGATGTTTAAGAGGGGTAACAAATGGTCTTTGCTTGTAAGCACAAGCAAGGACTGAATTTGTCTTCTGAGC
>NC_090888.1:15738989-15741489 GCF_036669925.1 Montipora capricornis | reverse complement strand
ATAGCGTGACCTAGCCCCTTTCAGAAAACTATCCTATCATTAATTACACAAAAACTAAAAATCAACTCAGAATATAATTATATGATATACAATAGGTTATATCACAACTCCCTCAAGGCAATCTCCGGTTCAAAGCCTGACGACAGACTTTGAAAGAATCGAGATTTGTCTCGTCTTTTAGCTCATCGATCATTTTCTAGGCCATTCCACATGACTGCCCCCTACAGCTAAAAGCTTCAATTGCTTAGCAGCTTCAGTACAAGGCGTATTCTGTGACAATATTTCTCCAATTTGGGAGAACAGTTGGTTGAAACAATAAACACAGGCTGTCTATAACAAGAACATATTCCAGTTTGCACGACTGATTCACGACAGCAAATACAGAAGTCTAGAAGTGGCAATGTGTTAGTTGAACATGCTTACCTTGTACAAATTGTAGTGGATGTTTTCTTCTTTCGAGGACGATCTTTAATCTGCGAACAGAAAGCTCTTGGAGGCTTTCAAAACGAAAATGAAGGTGAAGGACTTCCTCCTGCAATGGGTGTGTAAGGTAGATGACATCAACAAATGTGCGTTTCAGTTAGGGTCGGGTAGGGATTGAGGATCGGAAAAATAGGGTTAACTTTTTGTGGTGGGAAATTTTTCCTTTCATTGGTCTTCACTTGTCTCGTAGTATTCGTCCTCTGCGCTGTAAAGCGACGTCGGCCAGGAAGGATAAAAAAATCATGGATCGCCTCCATTCCTCCCCTCTTATCGTTTATGACACCGATCACGAGCAATGGTCACGCGATCACGTGAACATAACATCTGACCATAGAGATAAGAACAATTGTTTGTTGTTTGATACTGTGGTCCTAAAGCCTAGTTTTCATATGTCGGGAAAATCCCAGATGATCGGGGATTTCGCAGTTTCCCGACCATCCCAGATTTTGCCGACTAATGAAAACCATAAATCGTAGACATTCCCGACAATCTGGGATGGTCGGAGACGAATCGGGAAAATAGAAAGCGTTTCTCTTTTCCCGACGTGTCCCAGACTTTTGCGATCGTCGGCGATCATTCCCGACATATAAACACTCAAATTTTGGTTCAATGCTTCTTAGCTCGTTACCAATCCTCTAAACTGCAAGTTTCAATTTTTGGCGCACTTTCCATTTTCCGCCAAAGTCACTATCGGGAGAATGTAGGACAAGCATTTGGCTATTTTTCGATATGTCGGCAAAAGCTGGGATGGTCGGGAAACCTTGCCAAAAATATTTTTTTCAAATCCTCTGAAGTGTTGAATCTCAAAAATCCGGATCTAGATTTGATCCGAAGTATCCTCCTCGAGTGTGAATACTTTGGATTCACAATGATCCGTTTTTGGATTTCTCCAAAAAAACGCAAAATCCGTTTTTGGATTCAAGAAACCTTTTTCGGATTTTCCCAAAAAAATACACCCCCTCGAACATAGATAGAAGGTCTCGAAGGCGAGCCGAGTGGCTCTTCTTTCTGATGCGAGAGGCGCTATATCCCACAGCGTTAGCCCTGCTAATGAAATTGGGCCCACACAAGGACAGAGAAAAAATCTGACCAGGGTGGGAATTGAACCCACGACCTCCGGGTTAGATCAGCGCAAGAACAAAGAAAAACTCTGACTGAGGGTGGAAATTGCTACACGGCCAACGTTTGCAAAAACGTTATCCTTCCTTGCACTTGAACAAATTCATTGCCGTTACATTGACATCTCAAATTCTCACGGCCTATCTACGTCTGACCTGGTAGCTCAGTCGGTAGAGCATCGGTGATTTAACCCGAAGGTCGTAGGTTCAATTCCCACCCTGGTCCATGCGTGGGCCCATTTCCATTTAGTAGGGCTAACGCTCACATGGTTCATATGGGTAGAAAACTAGCACTTCACATTACACTCTAATAATTACGTCTTCGAACATGGTCACATCCGCGACGAAACCATATTTTATGCAGATTCTAATTGTGTCAATCTCACTTATGAATCACGTTGTCATTTTTTTTGGATTTCGCCGTAACGTTGAGTGAGTGAAGCTATTAGTCTCTCCCCTCGGGGCTTTTCAGGACTAATTTACAATGTGTTTCGGGGGACTTTAGCCAGACTACTTATTACACAGTTTACAATTTTAATTTAGGAAGTGAAAGATGCCTCCGTCCAGATAAGGTCAGACCACAACACCGGGGACGTCCCCTACTCTTATCGAGAAGACCTGAAAGTCTAACCATTTGCAGATGTAATTACAAAGGCAGCACATTCTCCTCAGTTATTTTAAGACCCTGAGTGTTGGTCCGGCCGGAGTCGAACTCACGACCTCCCGCATGACAGCCCGATCCTCAACCAACTGAGCCACCGGTGCGCGGTAGAATTTTACGAATAACAATGAAAGATTAACATGGATGGAACGCGGTTTACCAATCACTCGGGCAGGCTTACTTGTGCAATGCAGTCATATGAAAGTGGAACGTTTGATGAACAGACGATGATGTCAAG
>NC_090888.1:15718989-15733989 GCF_036669925.1 Montipora capricornis | reverse complement strand
CAATTAGCCATTCTGGATGCTTGGCGAGAAACTGGTCAGCGTTTTTCATCAGATGGTCAGTAAGAACGCGATTTTCGGCGGCACCAAAGTGAGGCGGATGATAAACAACACCCACAAGAATGTTTGTTATTGATCTTGGTAATCTAAATGGGCGCACGGAAATCCACAGGGATTCGACTTCGTGATCTTCATAGTCGATTAACCGTTTACAAGGAAGGTGAGCATCAATATATGCACAGACACCTCCTCTTTGTCTACCAACTCGATCCCTTTTAAAACAAACATAATTATGGAGATTGCAGGCAGAATCCGAAATCGAATCATTGAGCCATGTTTCCGTCAAGCATATTATTCCAGGTCTTAGGAGAGCGGTGATTGAGTGTAGCTCATCCAATTTAGGATGTAGTGATCGAACATTAGCCATAAATATATTGGAGACAGTCGCGAAGCTTGATTGTGGGGTTGTATTTGGAACTTCAGGTTGAATTATTTCCACAACTCTAGCATTCGCATTGCGGGTCTTCCATTTACGTTTCGAACGTACGGGCTTACGTATTCCAAGTTCTCCCAGATTATTCCAAAGGTCGTCCGGTAGACGGCTCCTTGGGCAGCTTTTTCTGAGTGTCTTCAGTGTAGAAGGCTGATATCTGGTCCGCACCGGTCTACCATCATGGCGACGACGAGACGGAGTTGTTGTATAAGTCGTTGCCAAGCTCGAATATCGGCAAAAACCCAGCGTAAACAGCATGTACGACCACACGGTGGCAAACAGTGACATAACCAGAGCAATAGGCCACATTTCGAGTTGAAATTACACGGAAATTTAAGAATTTTTTAGAATTTTACAGAGAGTACATAAACATGTGGCTGCCATTAAAGGCGCCGCATTCCCGGATCTCGCATCTTTGTTTTGACTTCTTTCCTTTGCGTGTAGTTAAGTAGCCCTAAATATCCGTAGAACGGAGCACTGATGGAGAGGGGGTAGTGAAATGAGCGCAGCGTCGACCTCAAGTTTGTCAGTTGAATTACTGTGATGAATTATCGACGTTAAATATTTTTACTTTACTTTACTTTACTTTTGACAATGACGTGAAATGGTCAAATTTGAGGTCATGTGGAGGAAGAAAGCACCTGACGACATTTCCAGCATTTTCATTGGATTGTCGGACACAGGATATCATAGACCTGCTGTACCTAATATGGTCAAGGAATGCGTCAGCAATAAAGTGAACTGCATGAAAACATTTTTGCATCTAATAATAATAAGAATAATTTAATATTTACATTGCGCAAAAGACATAAAAGTGATCAAATGCACATTACATTTGCAAAATCTAAAATACTAAACTAATGCTAATCAGGAAATATATATACATATAAGTTAAAATATATTAAAAACTATTATTATTATTATCCATATGCTACTTTAAAAAGATAGGTTTTAAGATGGCGCTTTAAAGCATTAACGCATCAAAAAACATTATTATTATCCATATGCTATTTTAAAAAAAGGACGTTTTAAAATGGCGCTTAAGGTAATTCCCTTGAAATTGTTCTACTATCAAACTTTTTTGGAAACTTTTCATAATTAACATTCATGATATGAACATTAAAAAAATGCAATAAAAAAATGGGGTCACCGTGCTTGTTTACGCGTCAGCAAGCTCTTAAAATGGGGTATTTTTACTGTTTTCGCGTTAAAAATTCGAATCACCTTCATACAGAATTAAGTCTTGGTTACTTCAAAGACACAAAATTTTATTTTGAAAATAAAGCTTCTTTTATTTACATAAGCAGTAATGCTTCATTTACGCCGACTTTGATTCCCTGGTTGTGGGAATAGTGCACTTTTTGGGACAGTTCCGTGGTTAGCTTGAAGTCCTCGCCTTGGGTAAAATACACCCAGTACGGAACTGTTTTCCAAAAAAATTCATGTTCTACTATCAAACTTTTTTGCTTCTTCAAATATGTTGTTTATTAGACTGTTCTTAGCAAATACCTGAAAAAAAAAATTGGGAGTCACCGTGCTCGTTTGAGAGAAAAGGAGCATTTATTTCGCTATCGGGTTTAGTTTGAGTGAAATCTCTTACGTTTTGTATGCGCACGTGCTCAAGTGCGCGCGCTAATGACGCGAAAATCGTGCGCAGTAGGGATGCGCAATGCAATACTAAGGAATTACCTTAAAAACATCAACGCTGGTGATGGCTCGAATTTCGCGGCGCAGCGGATTCCAGAGTTTTGGAGCGGCAACCTGGAATGACCTGTCACCTAATGTACCTTTCGTCCTTATTGATGGAGTCGTTTGCAAAATTCCTCTAGCTGAACGCAAGCTATACGCACCGTGCTTTTTCAGGAGGACAAGTTTTTCGATGTTAAGAGGGGCTATGCCCTGTATAGCCTTAAATGTACTAAACAACAATACCTTGAAATGGATACGCTCTCCTATCGGCAGCCAATGCAAATGTTGTGCAAGTGATAAAACGCTGCACTGAGAAATTAGCTCTGAGAGCCTAACATCTAGGCTCAACTGACAGTCGACCAAAAACATCACGAATAAGTTGACCGATGACATCTACGACCGGAGTTCTTATATAGTATCTACTGACGTTACACAAATCACTTGACTCTGAAGATGACCGCCGCTCAGTTTGTCGAAACGTCAGTCAGTGTCATCTCAAACAGTCTTTCTCAGGACTACACTCACCCGAACGATAATACTTTACTTACTGTCGACGAAATGACGGTTAAACTTCGCGAATTTCAAAGACATGGACTACGACTGGCCCAGTCTGTAAATAATAACCTTAAAAAGTTTTTGTTGTTTACTTTAAAAGTATCTTTACTTACATATAAAGCAAACATATGCGTGTTTATATCAAATAGATATCTTTTGCCGCTCTAAATCCGCCATAGTTAGCCAAACGTGAAGCCATTTTACTCACGAAAGAGCACATAAACGTAAACTGCGTTATAATAAGGAAATTATAAGAAAAAGAAAGGCCAATGATCGAACGATGTTGACTCAGACAAACCGGTGTCTTTTTCACCAACTCTTCCGTGACACAAATGGTTGCCAATTTAGTGCTTTGACCTTGAGAAAACTTGTGTGGCTCCCTAAAAGCAAGGTTTCTCCGAGAAATGCCGGGTAAAATGTGTGTTATGAGCAGGTGTCGAGGTTTATATTTTTCGATAAAGTGTAAAGCTGGGAAGACATTTTCGTCTACCAATCACTAAGCGTAGCCGAACAAAAACCCTATCAAGAGCCAAATGTGTTAATGTTTCAAAGAACTTTGTGTTTATAAGCTTGCATCTCTATAGTTTGCGCAGGCTCTCTCTTTTCGGCCCACCCCAGTCTTTCTCGCTCGCCCTGCCAAGAGAGATTTTCGCGGTGGAAACATTGGGTAATCGTTAGGCGGGCATAAAGCATGTCTTTTCTAATGGGAACTAATGCTCCGCTTTGCGGGAAACGTTTAGGCTATCTAATCCACCGCCCTTCTCTGGAACAATTCCAGATTTTAAAGGGTTTCATAGTTGATGTTCTCAACAAACAAAAGCTGAAAAAAACGAGACAAAGAAAAGTTGAAACATTTCTTTGAATATTACATAGAAATTTTGCTTGTTTAGTTTTATTTTTTTGAATAAAATGTCATCAAATGTTAAGTGATACGTCTTCAACAAAAAGAATGGGACAACAAAATTTATACTCATCTGGAAAATAACAATAATATGTATATTTTATCCCATGCATGTGGTTCTTTGAGAAAGAATCCAATGTGGCGCTCGAATGAGCTTTCATTTCGCTGGTACGAATTTATCTTGAGGATACTTCGTCTACATTGCACGACGTGAACGAGATGGAATAACCACGAGATAGATACACTGGAGCAAAGTCATATTTTGAGGTGATGTTTTCATCCACGTCGCCGTCGTAGATCTTAATGTCCCTAATATCATTGGTTAAAAGAGGAAAAATAATCTTGCTGCGCATGCGACACGCATTGTTGCTCGCGTTTCTGCGAAATCACCAAATTTGAGGTTTTGACGACAACGTGAGCATACAAATGTAAAACCTTTCATTCTCCAGTTTTACTCCGAAACTGCTCCCAACAAATTTAGTATTTTGGATATTTCGCCCACATTGCACGACGTAAACAAGATCAGGGAATAATCGCTGACGACTTACGATAGTGAAACGTTATATTTTAAGGTGGCGTTTTTGTCGACGTCGGCGTCGTAGTTCTTATTATAAACTCCCTAACGAAGTGATGACGGCTGCAGCAACGACAACGCCAGAAAGCAAGAATATGATTGGTTAAAAAGAAGAAAATAATCGTGCTGCACGTGCGGCATGCATTTTGACAGGAGCCCATCAGTAGGAGCCTCCATCTCCCAGTTTGCTTCTATGAAGTAGTGTTTTTCTTGACCTATCTATTTTTAGAACCACTTTCGCGCCATTCGTTATCATGGTAAACCTCAATAGTAATTTAGTAGCCAATCAGCGCCGAGGTCTCTTTAATGCTGCAAACTCAGCAGAATCTTGGATCGCCCCTTCATGTGGACCACTTAGGAAACACCTTTAATTAGCGCGGCAAATTCAAAAACGTCATTTCTAAAAATAGACGCTCCTTCTGATGGGCTTCTGATTTTGAACGTTTCTTTACAGTGCTCTGCAAAACAACGACTTGGGAAAAAACAAATTTAAAGTTTTGATAACTACGAGAGCATATATCAGTAAATCGTTCATTTCAATCTTTACTTCAAAATTGCTCATATCAACTAGTTATACGATACTTCATCATTATTGTACAACGTCATCAGGAGCTCATAAGCCCTCTCACTCATCTCACTCGGTGATCCCCAATTTTTATTGTAGGAAAGTGATTAGCAGGCTACAGTAAACTTGACTCTGCAAAGTTTCAAAAAAAGAAGTTGGAGCGGATTCAGAGCCACCTTAAAAATTTCCAACTGAGAAGGTGGCTATGATTCTTTTAGACTCAGGAAATAGTTTTATCTTAACCTGCTAATCACTTTCCTGCAATAAAAACTAGGGGTCACCCAATCAATTAATTAAGATATGAGTGCGAAACTAGTGTGAGCCTCCTTTTTTGAAGCGACAAAACGTGCCGGTTACCCGGCAGGAAAGAAACTAGTGTTAAAGGCGTTCAAGTTTGGAGAAAAAAAGAAAAATGTACACTCACGTGCTGGCATTTTCCTTAATCAAACTGTCGCGTCGTTGTTTTGCAGGGGACAGTAAAGAAACGTAATAAACTGTAAAACTTTTTGACTCCCATGATCTAAAAGTTCATTCTCCTAATCCCTTCCACAGATTTTTTCTTGGCTGGTCATGAGAATTTGGTGTTATGTCAGAAATTCATTAAAGTGGTACTATGATCAAAAAATCATTTCCTTTTTTTCTTCTGATTTTGAAAGCGTGTTCGCTTAACACCTAACTGACAAAATTTTGAGCTTTGAGTTTTATCCAAAGGCTGTTTATTTTGAGTGTAAGTTTTGGATTTCATGGTCCGCCATTACTCACGTTCAAAACTGGCCGATTGGACCTCAGAGAGTTGGATCTAGAGAAAATGACGTCATTTACTCACTAGCTTAAAATTTGAGTGTGTAAACGTAATTTATTATATATGCAAAACACGGGTTGAAAAGTCTGAAAGCCCGAAACTCCCGTGCTGCATATTAATTAGGCCGTGTACACACGCATTGCATTCTTAAACTAGTGAGTGTTTGAGGTCATTTTCTCCTCGACCCACCTCTCTCAAGATTTTGAAGTTAGTAATGGCGGACCAATAAATAAGAAAATTCCAGCTAAAATAAACAGGTATCTTTTTAAAATCAGAACTTAAAACTTGGGTGAGTTAGTGTTTAGTTAACATAGTTTTGAAATCCAAAGGAAAAACAATTTTTTTTTTGGTCGTAGTACCACTTAAATGTCGTTCCTCTTATTCATTTGTGTCTTGTGTTTGCTTTTATTTTCTGTTGTGTTATCATCGTTTCTTGCATGAATGGGACAGGGCTTAAAAACGGCTGGACATGCGCACTAAGACTCAGGCTTCCTCCCGCCATTCGATTTTCAAAATGGCGGACGACGAATGCAGATTTGACACGTCATTGTAACGGCCATTTCCAACGTCTTGCTCGCCCAAGGCCTTCAACTCCAAAGTGAATGAAAGGCACAACTGTTCAGTGCTGCCGTTTTGATCATGATGGCAGACATCGGAACGGTGATTTCATAACTATCAAGCAATCGACACAGCTCTCTTGAAGAGAATCTTTCACCGTTTCAGAATTTGCTCAAGGTACAGTTTTGCCGTGAACTAAGGGCGTTTCGATTTCTCTAAGGTTTTGAAAAGCATTTTTGGATAGGTTATTTGTTACTGTGACACATATCAAAAATGACTTTTGATTCGTTTTGATGAAAGTTTTAAATTCCTTGTTGTTCATGGACATCAATGACATTTCATACGGAACAAACGGAGGAGCCATTCGTGAGTTGAAAACACTTTCGTCTCTGTTGTTGTTGTTGTCTTCGTCTCTTGTTCAGTCACTGATAAGACTTTAAAGTATGCCTGGAGTTCAAAGAGTCGTTTCTCATTCAATTCGTGGGCAGATGAGAGTCTGTGGCTAAATTGAAGGTTATGTTTCGTCTAGTTAGCAATGGTACATAAAACCTGAAGTTAATAAACTGCTTTAGTGTGTTTGAAATCTTGTGTCGTGTCTTTCTATTTTAGACCACCTTTACACGATTCTTGCTCAACGACTGCCCTTTCGGCCAAGGATTTTTCTCGCAAAAATCCGCGGCTGACCGGCGTCGCCTCCTCGGCTGTTTAGTTTATGTTTTGTTGTTGCAAGTTTGTTAGGGGTTTTAAACTTTTTTCTCTTCATGATGTATTATGTTAACGTAACCTCAGAAACTGCTCGTTTTCCACCTGTTGGGGGAACCTATTATTTTCTATTCCCTGGATAGCGCTCATACCCGTCCATCAGCCAAACTTCGGACTGTGGAGATCTGAGGAAAAGAATTGAGGTGCCGGAAAAGGAAAGGGAAAGTGACAGAATGAGAGGGTAGGCTGCTAACAAAAATTTCGATCTATCCATCTAAATAGATACACAAATATATTTGCACATTGTCATTGATCTAATAACAAAAACAAATTGAAGCACAAGAAATTTCCAAAAAATCTTGCTGCACAAATTGCCACCCAATTACAAATGAGGCTCTCCTTTTATTTCACATGCAACAGTCATTTCTCAGCAAAAGGCTCAACTTCGGGAGAAAAATGAGGAACTCAAGGATGAAACTAAAATCATTCAGAGCAAAATAAAAGATAAACAGTTTAGTCCCTCTGAAATGTTCACACACCCAGACCCATCTCGCCAAATAAATGAAAATACCTTCAGCACTGTCAACCATTTAAATCCATTAATATATCAATATGCACATTCTCCACACTGTTCTCCAGACATTTCCTATGGTACATACATGTATAAGGAGAATAATTTATTTCACAATCAAGTCCTTTTTCACTTGTAGATCATTTCCCATTTTCTCAAGAACCTTCATGTTTGATCAGTTAAGAGACATTAACATAAGGAGAAATAAAACATTGGTAACTCTTAGGGGTTAAAGGGCTGAACATTCACTAAAACCTACACCTATCAGGGTGGATTCAAAACTGCATGCCAAGACATTGCCATTCTTTTAAAACAATGATAACAAATCAGCCTTGTCATCAAATTAAGTAATAAGAAATGTAAACAGAGTACATGAACATTTGCCACATAACAAACTATGTATACAATAAAAAATTCAATAAGCTTGAACTCTTCAAGTACCTACATGTATAACATTTTTGCATTAATTTTACTATGAAAATGGAACAAGTGAAACCTCTTCTTATCTTCCCCATTTTGAAATCATTTTTCAAAAGGGGAAACCACCTTTAGCACACTTTTCCAGCAATTTCACAAGGCCCTCACCAGACACTAAGCAGATGGTGGAGAAAATCTATGTCCCTTCCAAGATGGAAAGCTTTTGTGAGGAGCTAGCCTGCGAATGCAGATTTATGGAAATACATCCACGTTCACAGGCTAGCGAGGAGCATGCACCAGGAATGTTTGAAGATATTTTGATGCTAAATTTAACAACGAAAAGAGAACCCCCTCACAAAAAAGAAGAAAGCTTCAAAAGTCAAGGGTTGTAGCAGTTCTGCAGAACTTGAGTTTCTTTCGAACCAGGTAGTTAACTAAAAATGTTCAAACATTTAAACAAAGGAAGTTCTGTGATGCATTTATGAAATTATACTCAAAGAATAGGAAACCCAAATTAATTTAAAGGGCATATAGGTGAAAAGACTGGCGGGGAGCATATGTAAATATGAGTCATCTAAATGCTTGATAACAAAAAACAGCTTCATATGAAATGTAAATTGAACAGAAGACATTTGTCATTAAGAAAAAATTCTAATAAAATGTTGGTCTGTTCAACAGATAAATAACAGACTACAAAAGGCCAATGGTCTTAATTTAACCCATTGGCTCCCAGGGGTTCCCCATTGACGAGTAAAATCGTCTGGCATTAGACAGAGTAAGATACTAAGTCTGGCCAGCTTAGGCCGGTTTGGGCATCAAAGTGTTAAAGTTTGGTGGAGCTTTCTACAATTCCCTTATGGCTGGACAAGTGATGTGGTATCTTGTTTACCCAAATTCATTGCATAACTATGGTACTAAACTGAACTTGCCAAAAAAAAAACCAAATGGAAATTGGTAAAAAGGGAAGCAACTGAGGCATACATTCTAAAATATACTACACAACAATAAAAATTGAATAACATTCAGTTACAAGTATATGTAATGCAAGGGATAAACATGTGTTAACCAGGTTACTGAGAAAGTTACAGTCAAAACAGCTCAAGCGTTCCTCTAACGAGCCAATTCATGAGTTCATTACTGCAAATTTTATATCGGTAACCATTTGAATAATCTGTTTGTCAAATGAATAGTGCAAAATTCAACTCAATCCTCAGTTGAAAACTCGAATTTTGATTGGAATATTGCTGGCTCCCAGTGCCAGGCTGCCGTGGGAATTTCACAGGTTTACTGATTTGCATAATCTTCCAAACAACTGTCATTTCACTCTAGCAACATTACCGTAATCTTACCAGTATCCTCAAACTTAAGACACCATGTTTTTGAATTAAAGATTGGATAGAGAAATTAATTTTAAAATAAAGGCAAATCACGCTTGTTACGACCTTGGCAGATTATGCAAATTGCTGCACCTGTCAAATTCTCACGCTGGCCTGGCACCGGAAGCAAGCAATAATCCAATCAAAATTCAAGTTTTGACCTGAGGCTTGATTGAGTTTTGCATCACTCATCCAAAAGCCAGATTGTTGAAATGATTCCCGAAATCAAATCTGCAATAATGAACTCATTAATCTGCTCGTCAGAGGAACGCTTGAGCTGGTTTGACTGCAAAGTGAAGGGATTGTGTGCATTTTTTTGTATATCATTTAATCTTCTAATCTTGTATATGGGGGAAATTGTGATGCTGAATATATTTTTACACAATGTTATTGGCTGCTCTATGTGGGGAAAAAAACATTTATCATGCTCATCGAGGACGACATCCACTTCATCCATGCACAACAACACCCATGTACCACAACTACTGCCTGGCACATGTGCACTAGTCTCATGGACATACAGCCATCTGTTTTAGCCATCACATGACCAGCAGAATGTCAAAAATTCCATCGTGTTGTCCCTGGCGTGTCCAAAACTGGTACAATCAAACAGTATAGAGGAGGAGTGTCAATTGAAGCTATACTGGAGCACTTACATTAAGAACCACATTAATCAATTTTTGAATTAACATACATGGCCACATCATCCCCAGCGTACAAAACAATTAAAATGACTGATACCAAGAAAAGTTGCGAAAATCTTAGGTATAAAAAAGAGAAAGCAACAATAACCACATAATTTAATGATATGAAAATATCGTTTATTCTCATATACTTTAGCTACAGTGTAGAAGATACAACGTGCACATTTAATTGTAAATGTCCAAATTATCGAGCACTGCAATAAAATGCTTAGATAGGTGAAGTCCTACAGTAACATGCAGAATGTGGCAGTAGTAAACAATGACATACATGTGCCTCAATTTTTATTTCTACAAATTACACCGACTGTAAGCTGTCCGTGAAGCCTCGAGGTTTTTAATGCAGGGAAATTAGGAAAAATCAAAGTGACTTCATGAATCAAAATTCAACAATATTAGCAGGCGCTAACTATAATAATTTAACCAAGAAAAACTTTACAATAAATATTTGTTTTAGATACCTTGCAGATGAGGATGAACGTAGCGATAGTGACGATGATCAAGATGATGACAAAAATCAAGAAGATGAAACAAACAAAGGAGGAGATAATGATTTTGTCGAAAGACAGCTCGTATCTATCACTGACAAGCCAAGGAGCTTGTGCATGTTGAAACAACGCCAAAGGCAAATGCGACCAATCCATTCCTTCATGATGGAAAAGACTTCTCTGATCTTCATAACAAATGGCTTTTCTAAAACCCACTCAAATATTAAAAGGTCACAACCAACAATCGCAAACATGGTTGTTTACACAGAATACGTGTTGTCCTCATATCCATCTGTCCACTAAATAGCCCAAAACTATGTTCTAATATCAGGATCTACAACGGTAGCCTCGCAGCTCCTACAAGGTCTCACCTGATATCTACAACATGATAAATTTCGACTCAGGCACAGTAGAATTTTTCGTAAATGCTCATGCATTCCGCAGAAACACAACAGTGAACGCCATGGAAAGATCATGAATTCTAAACTGAACGCATGCGCATTTCATGAGAGGGGCATTTTTTACGTCATAACCTCTCGACCAATCAGCCGTTTTTAAGCCCTGTCCATGAAGGGTGCCTTTGGGGCCAGACTGTCCACGGTGCCAGCAAGAAATCACCGTTGGTGTTTTTATTTAAACGTCCCTTCATAGTTGTTCCCGCTACGCTGCAGTACTCTGGCCTCAGCCACCGAGGAGTTGCATGCGAAAAGGATCAGTTAACGTCGTCTTTCAGTAGATGAGAGATTCAGTGTAAAACGTAACCTATCACTGAGTTGAATGTAATACATGTGAGTACCTTTTGCCAATCAGAAAGCAGGGTTGCTACAGGCCTCCCATACTCGTTTCCGCGTATGGCCTCTTTGGCCAAGTCAGACGTAAGAAAACCAAGCACATTGGCTTTTACCAGGGTGTGGGCTTTGAAAATCCGCACTCGAGTATGCCGACCGAGATCTTAACTCATTCTCCCGGATATGATTCACGGTGGTCCGTATATATTTCATGAGAAAATTTCTAATACTATCCCACTCAAACTGTCGTCGAAATGACAATTAAAAGTTGGCGAATTTCAGAGACATGGAATGCGGCTGGGTCTCTTCTGTGGAAGTAAACCTCGAGATATTTTTGTTGCTAACTTAAGTTCTTTATCTACACAGAAAAAAGACATCCGTCTTTATATCAGAACTGTTTTTCAGTAAAGAAATTCTTAGAAAAAGAAAGGACGATTGGGTGACGTTGACTCACAGACAAACTCGAATCTTTCAAGAACGCAGTGGCTCAAATGGTTACCGTTTAAGTTCACTTTGCATGTGTAAATTGTGTGGCTCCCTAAAGGAGAGGTTTCTAGGGTTAATGGTAAAATTAAATGTGTTATGCGCGGGTGTTGAGATTTATATTTTGCGATAAAATGTATCACTTTTCTTGTGTTCCAGTTAAAATATTAGCGGTGCAAATAAAACTAATCAATGTGATGATTACAGAAAGAAGAAAAAACTGGACGACCCAGCTAATGAAATCTTTTTTTGTTTGTTTGTTTCTTTCGGTCTCACAGTCTTTTGGTATCAAGTCGCGTGCGTTCTCCTCCGATGAAAATAGTTGCTCAGACTCAGTCAACGAGGAGCTTTTGAAACAGCTGAGAGAAAACAAGGTTCATTCGATAGAATAACAAGGAAGACCGTGTCTTTTCCCTAAAACGATGCAAAACAAATGTGTCAAAAAAGTGCCGTGCAATGCAAATTGAAGCTATTAAGGTGGTTAAGTACCCAGGACACAGACAAGCAATTAAACCAATCAGAATGCGACGCAGGTACGTGAGGGTGGCGCTACAAGTTTGGAAAGCTTTTGATTGGTCATCAAGATGGCAAGACATTTTCGTCTACCAATCACTGAGCGAAGCCGAACAAAAACCTAGTCAAGGGCGAAATGTCAAGTAACCTTGATGTCGTCTGGACTCGTAGTTTGGTTTGACGTCGTCTCTATCTCCTGCATACGCAATATTCGTCGAGCAAACAAAGTACAAACCATAGAATGTGACAAAGGGGAACAAGCCAGATAATTTCTGTTCGTTTGACCATTCTCCAGATTTATATCCACTTTGCAGGTCCTTTATACGCCCCCGATGGTCGTCACGATCGATCGAGTTGCCTTTGAAACTCGGGAAACATTGAATTCCCGCGCCGCCATATTTGTTTTGGTTTTTCGGGTTTTAAATCTCGCGTCTGCATCGTGCGTGTTACTCACGCATGACACACGAAGATGACTTACTTCCCGCGCGAGGAAATTGGTACCAGCCACCATAAGTCAATATATCTTGAAAAGGAAGACGTCTTAGGGCATGAAACTACTGGGTTTTTTTTTTCCTGGTCAAAGGATCATGCAACGGATCAGCTTTCCAAGTAAACACGCGAGGGAGAGGTTCTTGAATTTTCGAAGTCACCATGCAAACGATTTCCATTTATCAAGGAATGCGATAAACGAAAAAGACAAGTGGTCCTCGCACTTATCTGGACAATTAAACTAATTGTCTCTTATGGGTGTTACGAAAACTAAGACCCTCGAAAACTAAGACCTAAGACCTAAGACCCAAGACTCCGGGGTCTTAGTTTTTGTAGACCCCGTCTTAGTTTTCGTCCTACGAAAGCCAAGACCCTTTGTTAATAGTGGTAATTACGAGGAAGAAACCCGGGAAAACTTACCGCTTGTGAAAGATTTGAGTGCTTGATGTTGTCTCCCTACAAGGCTTAACTTGACGACACCACGATACATCTTGTCTCTTGGAGTGCTGTGTGACAGGAAAAAAACACAGTGACATTCGCCGATGTTCATATTTTGGCACGGAGACTCTAATATAATAAGCTCTAAAATCACTTGTGTCCTACATGTGAAACCCGTGTGAAAGCCATCAGACATATCATACTACGGCATTCGTTTACTGTCGGACGTGACTTACGGCTCAATTGTGAATGCACGCCCAAAAGCTCTAAAATGATACGTGCTGGACTTGTTTTGATACTGGAAATAGGGTAACAAATATTTGCTGACAAACGTACCCCGTTGCATCCCATTTTTAGAGGTTACAGCCAAAGGGTAAAGATGCTGATTTTGTCGTCATTGAAAAGGCCCCATCTTATTATATTAGAGTTTCCGTGTAAAAATGTAAACATCGGCGAATGTCACTGTTTTTTTTCCTGTCACAGAGACAAGAATAAATGTATCGTGGTGTCGTCAAGTTAAACCTTGTAGGGAGACAACATCAAGCGCTCAAATCTCTGACTAGCGGTAAGCTTTCCCGGGTTTATTTCCCGTAATTACCACTATTAACAAGAAGTCTCAGCTTTCGTAGTACGAAAACTAAGACGGGGTCTTAGTTTTCGTACTACGAAAACGAAGACCCCGAGGTTTTAGGTCTTAGTTTTCGAGGGTCTTAGTTTTCGTAACACCCTGTTTCTTATAGACACCTGAACAATTCAGGTGGCTCCAACGGGATCTGAACCCATGACCCTCTGCGATGCCGGTACAATGCTCTGCAAACTGAGAAATGACCGAAGCCAACTGAAATTTCTTAAATTGTTTGGATCGGTGCGAGGATCACTTCCCTTTTTCGTCTTTAACCCGCACTTCAAATATACATTCATTTCAGATAGGATAAAGATACTTGTAGACTAAGGGGTAGATAGTGGGGTAAGGGTGTCTACTATAAGAGACAATTGCTTAAATTGTCCAGATAAGTGTGAGGATCACTTCTCTCTTTCGTCTTCAACCCGCACTTCAATTATGCATTCATTTGAGATGAGATAAAGATACTTGGAGACTAAGGGGTAGATAGTGGGGTTAGGGTGTCTATAATAAGAGACAATTGCTTAAATTGTCCAGATAAGTGTGAGGATCACTTCTCTCTTTCGTCTTTAACCCGCACTTTAAATATGCATTCATTTCAGATACGATAAAGATACTAGGAGACTAAGGGGTAGATAGTGGGGGAAGGGCTAGGGTTAGATAAATTATTCCGGCATAATTGCAAGGATAATACTATTGTGCGAGCATCCAACATAATGCCAGCATAATAGTCATGTTTAGAAGCATAAAAGCTGATAAAAAGTATCCTGATAATAAAAACATCAACATGATATTTAAAAAATTTCCTGTCAATAGGCTATTTTCGATATATTAAAATTCAGCTGGAAAGAGAGGTTTAGAGGACAAAGACAAAAGAAGTGGATGATATGCAAAAAATTTTCACATTCATTCCAACGTGCTTCTATTGTGTTTGTACTCACTGCCTCACTCTCAAGCTAAATATTCGGTATTTCGAACAATGATATGCATTTATTTCAGATATGATAAAGATACTCGAAAACTAAGGAGTAGATAGTGGGGTAAGAGTGTCTACTACAAGAGACAATTGCTTAAATTGTCCAGAAAGTGTTAGGATCACTTCTCTCTGTCGTCTTTAACCCGCACTTTAAATATGCATTCATTTCAGATACGATAAAGATACTAGGAGACTAAGGGGTAGATAGTGGGGGAAGGGCTAGGGTTAGATAAATTATTCCGGCATAATTGCAAGGATAATACTATTGTGCGAGCATCCAACATAATGCCAGCATAATAGTC
>NC_090888.1:15693989-15708989 GCF_036669925.1 Montipora capricornis | reverse complement strand
TCCTTGTTTGTTACCTTATTTTGATTTGGGACATCATCAATACTTGTTAGCTTCTAGTATTTCTTATGTTATATGTTTGGTGTTGGTGGCATCTCAGGGTTCGGTGGAAACCCAAAGTAAAACAATTCCACCTATTAAACACGAAGTTCAGTTACAGCCAAACATACCGAATTGGCACCCGAACCTACAACGTAGTTCAGTATTTTTGCCGGCCCGGGAGGCCCAAATGTAAACAACAGGCAAGAAAATTCAACAAACACGAGGTTGAGTTGTTACCAAACACACGCATTGCCAGCTTGTAGTTGTCCCAAACAAAAATAAATTGAACACCAGGAGGATTCAAGTTCAGTGCAGTGAAATACACCGAATAGGAGCAAGAGCCACGTAGTAGTCGCTCCCGTTCAGAAAAACTGAAATGTAGATTGCATTTAGATTTTTCAGGGCGGGCACGAATGCTGATCAGAATTAGCTTCGGGCGCCAGTTAAAGTGCAATTCTTCGTTTTCATTTGATTAACTGAAGTGGCCCAAGTGCTTGTTCTTATCTCGCTCTTGTACTTATTTCAAAAGTGGGACCGGAGTGTGTTAGGCCGAAGCACAAACACAACGATTCGCACGCCATCTTGAATCTCTACTAGATCTACTCCAACGTTACTACGATTGCGAATGCCAACTTTTCATCCGCTTGTTCCACTTTGTGAACGTCGCATTACGCCTATGATTGTTCTTCTTTGCTCAAGTGGAAACCGGGCTTTAGAATGCAATGCATGTGAACGCAGCTGAGTTAATATTCAGCACGGGAGTTCGGGCTTTCAGATTTGAAACTCGTGTTTTGTATCTATAATAAGCTGCATTTCCACGCTGAAATTTTAAGCTAGTGAGAAAATGACATCACTCGTCACACTTCCTAGATTCAACCCTCTGACGTCCAATCGGCAAGTAATGGCGGAGCGTGAAATCCAATTGCCCGAAACGGAAAATACCATAATACTCTTTCTTTGTCCACCCAAATTTTGAAAAAGCATTGTTTTTCTTTTCTCTTGGGACCATTTGCAAGTCCCAAGAGAAACCCATATGGGAAACAATGCTTATTAAAAATTTGGGTGGACAAACAAGTATTATGGTATTTTCCGTTTCGGGCAATTCTTATACTCAAACGAAACAGCCTTTGGATAAAAATCAATGTTCAGAGTTTTGCCAATCAGGTGTTGAGCCAAACACACTTTCAAAATCTGAAGAAAAAAGGAAATGATTTTTTGATCATAATAGCAAGCTTCGGATTTGGCAACCTCGTCCCAGGTTCTCTCTCCTTCGTGGGGACGGGCAAGAGAGAACCCTGGGAACTAGGTTGCGGATTCGTTTGCATTTAGGTCTCTCGGGCTGGGACTGGGTTCAGGTGGCCACTAAAGTGTTTGGCTGTACCTGAACCTCCGGTTCTGTTAAAATTGCTTATGTTTGGGCCTCTCGGGCCGTGCACGAATACTGGACTGGGTTCGAATGCCAATCGTTTGTCCGTCTGTTTGGCTTTGGGGGACCACATCACTGAACTTGGTGTTCAGTTCGAATCGCTTGTTCACCGGAGCCTTTCTGGCCTGGGAATACTCCAAACTGCTATAGGCTCAGGTGCCACTTCGGTGTTTGGCTGCAACTAAAACTATGCATTTGGTTGAAATTAACTGGCATTTGCGTCTTTGGCTGGCCACAAAACCTACGTTATGCCTACCGGTGGTTTTTTGTTATGGCTAGATGTCGTCAACTCAGTTAATGTTCATGTCTTTATGGGCTTAACTGAATAGAGGGTAATGTGAAGTGCTAGATTTCTATCCCATATGAACCATGTGAGCGTTAGTTTTTCTCTGTCCTTGTGTGGCCCCATTTCCATCAGTAGGGCTAACGCTTACATGGTTCATATGGGACAGAAATCTAGCACTTCACATTACCCTCTATTCAGTTAAGTCTGTTGAAATATAAGTGCTACACGGCCAACGTTTGTATAAACGTAACCTTTTCCTGTTCATGTCTTTATGCCTGTCTGACTAGGCGTGGATACTAGGGTAGGGTCATTGGCGCCGCTTGCGTAATATTCGGAAATAGTTTGCATTACTTGACCCTCAGGCAAATCTGTCTAACGTAGTTGTGCGCAAATTCCTGGGTCGGCGTCAGGGATACGCCAAGTTATCATTATTTCAGGCTTTGAACACTGTACAGGGGCCAAACAATAGGACTGTCCCCTACTAGGTTTTAACACCCAAACCAACCTAACCCCCTAAGAAAGCTCCCCTTACCAAAGTGACAATTCAAATCTAATTACAAATTATGATCTAAAATCTACATAAATTATAAACTAAACACTATAATTGAATTCTACTAACGACTACCACTTAGAAGGTACAGGCAAAAACTTTCAACAATATTTCCACCACGACATTTAAGACATACTTTAAAGGAACAAATTATAGCAATTAAAAACGTTAGAAGTCTTAGCGACTGAAACGAATCAAGAGACTCTTATTCCTTAAAGTCCCTTGGTAAGATGACTCAATTAACGAAATTGTCACGGAAAACAGATGAACGAGAAAGATTTGTCTTAAAATGCAATGCTGAGCACGCGCGGCGCATTTTGACCCGCAAGAAAAAGAAAAATAATATTTGAACTCGAGAGGTAGTTCTATATGCCCGTAAAGGCGTTTATAAAAGAAATTAGGTCAAGATACTCTATCCAGTAGGTTGCAATAACTTAAGTTTGACTAAGCGATCCCCACAGGATAAATAACATTTCCGTAACTTAAACGTTTAGCTCTCCTTTCAATGTTTTCAACCAGGAGTCAGTTGCCGATGACTGACTGCGGTGCCCAAAACTGAAAGCAAAAACAAACTGAGTTTGGGTGTGCACTAAGGCACAGTAAAATCGCAAAAGCACAGCACTTCCAACATACCGGCGTAGTTGCTTTTACGAAAGCCTAGCATCTTATTTGCTTTAGCGACAATCATTACTATGCGAGCCTTCCAAGAGGTGTCATACATAGATCCCTTTCGGATATGATAACCTCTACATTAATGCCACTAGAAGTACGAACTGGGCTAAAGCGCTTCCTAGATATACGCAAGTTACTGCAAATATAATTCTCAAGCTCATCAATAATTTGTAAGGTTAATATTAACTAATCGTAATTCCTTATTTTGGTCAGGTGCATGTATCTGACACCCAATGAAACTACAGATCAAGCAGGGCCGAGTTAAAAAACTGATCAAGACAAAATCATTTGGTGTAACAATTGACGACGAACTCAGCTGGAATATTGCCACATCGAAAAACTAACCAAAAAGATCGCTTCTGGAATCGGTACCATGAAACGTGTTAGGCACTTGGTTCCTCAGACAACCTTACTTGAACATCTTTAATGGGGAACCTGTGGGGTAACTTTACAGCTCGCGTTTTTACCCTTCTCTGGCGCTGATGCTGGCCAAATTGTTGGAAATTATTGGGTGGAAAAATCTTGATCGCCAGCTAAGCATAAAAAAGGCCACCATGGTATTCAAATGCCAACATGGGTTCGCTCGGGACTATTTAGCATACAAATTATTTCAAAAATAGTTTTATAATGGCGCCACGCTGTAGAATGGCCTTCCTTGTGAGGCAAGGTGCGCAGAATCCCCCAGGTCGTTCAAACGCGCAATCAGCATTGCTCTATACCGCACGGCATTACAAAAAGCAGCTTTTTAATGGTGTAATTTATAGTTATAGAATCGTGTTTGGAATTGGGAGGTTGGGTGGGGGTAAGCATTGGTAGCTAAAAGATGGTGTTAAGTATTTTTTGTAGCACACACCCAAATATGGAACATACGGAAGCTACGTAAAGAGGCATCTTTGTTTGTTTTTCGAAATTAAGAGAATTTCAGACTGAAATTGGAGTTTTTGTTGGGAATATACGCTAACTCCTTGAGACACTGAAGACTCGCTGAGCTCCACATTTTAATGTTTACTTCGTAAAAACCTCCGTAATACAATTCAAACGAAACAGAACATAGCCACAGTTGCACGATAGTCGTTACACAACGTCCTCATTTGCTTGTTTTCGCAAAATTGTTTTCAATTTTCTTTTTTTTTATAGTGATATTGGATTCGATCCCGTGACGTCCGAATAGAAATGACTAGCAAGTTCCCGTGGGATACTGGCTTTACTACAAACCGTTTCTAGTAACGGCAGACAACAACATGACCTCAACACGAGTAAACGAGCAAATTAAAACGTTGCGTGACTGCGTGACGATCATCGTGGAACTGCGATTCTGGCATTTGGCGTGCATTTCATAAACTCCAATTTCAGCATTTTCGGAAATTCTTAATTTCGGAAAGACTAAGTCAGATGCTCGCAAAAACCACCTTCGATTTTAAAACACACAAAAAAAATTTAAAAAAAACAGTCTGATTTCGAACTTTCGCAGCTTCCGTAAGTTCCTTAATGTTTTTGACTAATTTCCACCATAAATGAAGGACAGATGCCGGTCATTCGAAAACAACAGTACAGGAGCATAACGACAAAAATTGAAACAAAGAAAAGATGGAAAAAGAAAAGGCACCCAGGCTCCGGCCCCCCGTTTTGGTTAGTACCGACTCACAGACAAACCCGTGTCTTACAACAACTCGTCCGTGACTCAAATAGTTACCGTTTAAGTTCACTTTGTGTAACTTGTGTGGCTCCCTAAAGGCGAGGTTCCTCGGACAAATGGTAAAATGTGTTATGCGCTGGTGTAACAATTTTCTGGTGTTAGACTTGGAATATTAGCGATACAAATAAAACTAATCAAAATGATGATTACATAAGTAAAGATTACTTCATGGTTGATGAGCGCGTATGATTTTTATTCACGAGTTGTGAAGGATCGCGTAAAGGGAACGAGTGAGCGAAGCACGGAGATAATTAAGAAAAAAACTTGCCGACCCAGCTAATGAAATCCCTTTTTTTGTTTCCTTCAGTCTCACAGTCTTGGTACCAAGTCGTGTGCGTTCTCCGAGGAGGAAGATAGTTCAGTGAGCAGTGCTCAGACTCAGTCAACGAGGAGCATTTAAAACAGGTGAGAGAAAACAAGGTTCACTTGATAGAATATCATGAAAGACCGTGTCTTGACTTTTCCCTAAAACGATGCAAAACAAGTGCGTCAAAAGACATGGAACGTTTTCTCAAAGTGCCGTGCAACGAAAATTGAAGCTATTATTTAAGGTGGTTAAGTACCCAGAACACAGACAAGCAATTAAACCAATCAAACGCGACGCATTCATGTTGCATGCTTACGTTGTTGGTCGTGTTATGCAGAGGGCGGCAAACATACTTGCTAAAATTCGTGCTGCACATGTAGCACGATTATTTACGCTCTTTTAACCAATGAATTTATTGTTTTGTGGCATTGTCGCAGTCGTAACCGTCGTCGTTTCTTTAAGTGCCCCTGTGATAAAAAAAAAAACACTTCCTTTTTTCCTTCAGATTTTGGAAGTGTGTTTGCTTAACACCTGACTGGCAAAATTTTGAGCTTTGGTTTTTATCCAAAGGCCGTTTACTTTTGAGTGTAAGTTTTGGATTTCACGGTCCGCCATTACTCACGTTCAAAACTGACCGATTGGACCTCAGACGGTTGAATCCAGGGAAAAGTGACGTCAGAGGCTCACTAGCTTAAAATTTCAGAGTGTGAACGTAGCTTATAATATATGCAAAGCGTGAGTTTAAAAGTCTGAAAGCCCAAAACCCCCGTGCTGCATATTAATTCTGCGGCGTACACACGTATTGCATTCTTAAACTAGTGAGCCTTTGACGTCATTTCTCCTCGATCCAACTCTCTCGAGAACATAATGTTAGTAATGGCGGACCATTAAATAGGAAAATTACAGTTAAAATAAAGAGGTGTCTTTTTGAAATCGAGGCTTAAAACGTGTGTCAGTTAGTGTTTTGTTAACATAGTTTTGAAATCCAAAGAAAATTGTGAATTGATTTTTTTGGTCACAGGGGCACTTTAAACTCCCTGTTGCTAATGCTCCTAAGTGACTGAGGAAGTTTAAGAAACGACGACGGCTGCGGCTACGCCAAGGTCACATAGTGATAATGTTATATTATTTAAAAAAGGGAAAAATATCATGCTGAACGTGCGGCACACATTTCTACTCATGTTTTTGCGTTACTCTGAGCAAAGTTCATATAGGTGGACTGGTTGTGAAACTCATAAAACTTCGAAAGCGAGGACAGTGACATCGCGCTTTATGTTAACTAGACCGTGACCATGCGCAATCTTTTGAATGAATTAATCGAAACTTTTGATTGGCTGCATTTTGAACAAAAGAGTGTGGTTTGCGCATGGTCAGGGCCAAAACAGCAAACAAAAACGTAAAACAAAGAAATATGTCGAGTGTCATATTCATCTCCATAAGTTTCAGGTCTTCAAATTTGAGGTGTTTTCGACAACGTAATCACACTAATGTGAACCTTTCATTCTCCATTTTTACTCCGAAACCGCTCCTAGCCAATTTAGTTTTAGTATACTTCGATCACATTGTGCCACGTGAACAAGATGGAAGAATAATGGCGAAAGCCTGAGACTTACGATGGAGCAAATTATATTTCGAGGGGACGTGTTTTTCGCCGCCGGTTCCTGTCGTGGATCTTAAAGTAGGGACCTAAGATGTACGACAAAACAACTAGATGATTTCAGGTCTTTGTTATTTAGGCACAGTACCGTATATATGTGTGTTACAATGCGTGTCGCACGTGCAGCAAGATTGTTTTTCCTCTTCAGTTATCCAATGATATTATGGAGTTTTAGCAACGACTTCGGCTACGGCAACGACAACGCCACAAAGCAAGAATATCATAGGTTAAGGATTGAAAAATACTCGTGCTGCACGTGCAGCACGCATTTCAATGCCGTAATCCACAAAACAACAACGTGAAATCACCCAATTTCAGGTTTTGACGACAACGTGAGCATACAACAGAAAGTCGTTCACCTTTTATCTTCACTTTAGAACCTTTCCTATAAATCCAGTTACACGATAATTCGCCCCTTTTGTTGAAGGTGAACAAGATAGAATAATCGCGAAATACTTCACGTAGCGCTAAGTTATATTTTGAAGTGAAGTTCCCGCTGTCCTTAATTAATAAAACTCCCTATTATCGTTTTGTGGTGTTGTCGTTGCCGTAGCCGCGCCGTTCACTCCCAAAGAAACGATGACAAATGCGGCAACGACAACGCCAGAAAGCAAGAATATGGTTGGTTCAGGGAGGTGTTGCTAAGGAAGCTTTTTAGTCAAAGAGCCCTAGAAAAAGGTTGTATGGATGGTTCTATATAGTATCTTTTTTCAATGGGCAATCTTACATCACTTCAATTAGAAGGCACATGCGCAATTAGTCCCAGTCCTCTGCGGTGCGTTTCAGTGAAAAACATGCAAAAACTCTCAGGAAACAAAAGGAAGAGGCGGTCCCATCATTTTTCGTAAACTGTAATCATGAAATTTCTATTTGGACAAAAAATGGAACTGATAGAACACACTTGGCGAAAAAAAAGTAACTTAATTTAAAGGCACTCGAAAAATGATTACTTGAAGGGGTCCATAGCAACAGTTTGGTAGTTAAGAGCCACTCCCCTTAAAAAGAAAAAGAAATAATCGTGCTGCACGTGTGGCACGTATTTTGAAAAATCCTTTATGGTCTTCTGCAAAACAACGACTTGATAGAACCACATTTAAGGTTATGACGACTACGAGAGCATATAACATTGAATCGGTCATTTTTTAATCTTTACTTGAAAACCGCTCGTACCAACCCAGTTATACGATAATACTTCACTATATATTGTAAAGCGTGGACAAAATGGAGTAATCGCTGAGTTTTTAAGATAGCGTCAAGTTGCATTATGAAGTGAGTCAGATGTTTTCGTTCCCGTCTAGTCTTCGTGGTTTCTTTCAAAAGCTCTCAGATACTGGAGGTTCCTACCAAAGAAACGGAGACAGCAACAAGTGACGTCATCTCAATACAAATTTGCGCAATTTTAAGCATTTGACTCCTGAGCCGAACCCCATTTGACTAGTAAAATTGTCTGGCGTTAGACTGAGTAAAATCTATTAAATGTCACCCTTAGGAGTCAATGGGTTGTAATCACTGCGTAAAAAATTGATCTTTTTTATATGACAAATGTGTGCCGGTCACCCAGCATGCAGAAATGAAACTGGTGCGACAGGTGTTTGAGTTTGTATTCTCACCTTCTCGTTGTTTGGCAGGGGACAGCAAAGAAACGAAGTAAAATGGAAAACCCGTTTGACTCCAATGATATAAATTTTATTCTCCTCGTTACTTTTATAGATCTCTTCGTTGGCAGGTCATGAGAATTTGGTGGTTTATCAGGGTGGTACCCTTGAGCTAACAATAATCTTCATTCTCAGTACTTTTTTAGCTGACAGTGCATTGAAATTGCGAGGTAAATTTACATACTGATCTCTCAGTCTTTCAGGTATGATTCATGATGGTCCGTACAATTCATGAGAAAATTTCTAAGACGATGATCCGACTCGGAACTGTCTTTGAATTGACTGTTAAAATTGGCAATTTTCAGGGACATGAAATGCCACTGGGCCTCGTCTGTGGATGTGAATCTTCTCTATATCAAAACTGTTTTTCAATAAAGAAATTCTTAGAAAAAGAAAGGCCGATCGGGTGACGTTGACTCACAGACAAACCCGTGTCTTTCAACAACTCGTCAGTGGCTCAAATGGTTGCCGTTTAAGTTCACATTGTGTAACTTGTGTGGCTCCCTAAAGGCGACGTTTTTTCGGAGAAATGGTGAAATGTGTTAGGCGCTGCGATAAAGTGTATCAACTTTCTCGTGTTCAGTCGAGTTAAAATATTAGTGGTACAAATAAAACGAATCAAAGAAAGAAACCTGCCGACCCAGCTATTGAAATCTCTCTTATTGTTTCTTTCAGTCTCACAGTCCTGGTATCAAGTCGTTTGCATTCTCGTCCAGTGAAGGTAATTGCTTACACTCAGTAAACGAGGAGCGGCATTTAAAACAGGTGAGAGAAAACAAGGTTTCATTCGATAGACTAACAAGGAAGACCGTGTGTTTCCCTAAAACGATGCAGAACAAATGTGTCAAAAATGGAACGTTCTCTCAAAGTGCTGTGCAACGCAAATTGAAGTTATTAATTAAGGTGGTTAATCACCCAGGACACAGACAAGCAATTAAACCAATCAGAACGCGATACAGGTATGTGAGGCCGGCGCTTAGGAGACGCGGCAAAACGCGTGTGAGATTCTGATTGTTCAGCAAGCTGGCAAGACATTTTCGTCTACCAATCACTGAGCGTAGCCGAACAAAAACCCTGTCAAGGCGAAATGTCTCAAAAATTGAAAGAGGAACTTTAGTCTATGGTTTATAATCTGCGCGCAGGCTCTCTCTTCTCGGTCTACTCCAGTCCCCATATTTTTCGTTCGCCCCGCCAAGACAGAGAAAAACGCCAAAACTGAGATGTATCTCGGCGTAAATAGTGGGTTATTGTCATACTTGTTTCTTGAGCAAAAAGCAACTTACACCATCTGCTTTCTAGTGAAACTTAAGTTTCCATTGTTTCCACAGCATCTTCTAATAAATAATCCCAAATGTACAATGCTCGGATCAGATAAATAAAACACAAAGAAAGAGTGGAGTACAATGCCCAGCAGAACGTAAACAAGATTTGTGACCTCAAAGACTTTCTTGCTCATTTCAAGCTTATTCTTGAACGTTTATTTTATTATTTTGTTCACCGAGTGGCCGGCACGACTTTTCCGGTGTGTAATGAAAATATCTGCTCTGTAACGGAAAATTTGGTTAGAAAACGGTAATTTTCGGCGGAAATTGTTTTTTTCTTACCAAGAAAGCTATCAAGCAAGCACTAAAACGAAAAATGTGACGCTAGAATGAAAAAATTTTCAACCAGAAGTTCATGTCATTCCTCCGACTGATAAGCTTGCCAGGATCTTCTTTTTGTCCCAAGAACCTTGATTGCGCTGACGTTTGTCGCTCTAGAATGAAACGCCTAAGGCGTACACTACTTTCTTCGCTCATGTTAAAAGATTGTTAAAGAGCAAGGTATCGGAATGTATTATTCGAGTCTTGAAGCAAACCGATCCAGGGAGCTTTTGTTTCCCCGCAATTAACCTGCACGGGCTTACCTGTTGAAACTCGAGTTCCGAAGCTTTTCGTGCGTGTTTCGGCTGTTATTAAATCATTGTCTTGAAAAGGAAGACGTCTTAGGGCATGAAACTCTGGGTGCTTCTTTCCTTGTCTAAAGAACATGTAACGGATAAGCTTTTCCAAGAAAACACGTGAGGGAGAGGTTCTTGAGAGGGAATTTTCGAAGCCACCATGTAAATGATTTCCATTTACCAAGGGATGCGATAAACAAAAAAGACAAGTGGTCGTCGCAGATATCTGGACAATTTAAGCAACTGCCTCTTTTTGACACCTGAAAAATTAAGGTGGCTCCAACGGGATCCGAACCCATGACCCTCTACGATGCCGGTACAGTGCTCTGCCAACTGACTGAAGCCATTCATTTGAACACCATGAATTTTTCAGCTGTTTATAACGAGACAATTGCTTAAATTGTCCAGATAAGTGTGAGGATCACTTCTCTCTTTCGTCTTTAACCCGCACTTCAAATATCCATTCATTTCAGATACGATAAAGATACTTGGAGACTAAGGGGTAAATAGTGGGGTAAGGGTGTCTGTCTACGATAAGAGACATGTACTCA
Organism: Montipora capricornis; assembly: GCF_036669925.1. Taxonomy (NCBI): domain Eukaryota; kingdom Metazoa; phylum Cnidaria; class Anthozoa; order Scleractinia; family Acroporidae; genus Montipora; species Montipora capricornis. The sequence continues at coordinate 15,698,211 of NC_090888.1, read as the reverse complement.
GGTGCCCAAGGGGCGGGGGGGGGGGGCGGGGGGTAGTGGGGTAAGGACGCAGTCTTTGACTCCCAGGAGTAATGAGCATGTAAATTCTTCTTATAATCGTAATAAAATGTCTGTCAAAGAGGTTATTGAGAAAGAAGAGAATTATTAGCTTAAGAGATGTGATTTAACACCAAATTCTCATGACTACTCTACAAGGAAAGCTATGGTACAAGTTAGGAGAATGAACGTTTCTATCTTAACAAAGTAAATAAGAGAACACAAGAAAACGTTTTAAAAAATCCTCCTAGCCCTAACAACATGACGGTGGGGATGAAGGTTTTGTTTCCTTACGGAGAATGACGGTATGAGCCTTGAACTCGGGTTAAAAGATGTTTTTATGGTAACCCTCAGGTAAGAGCATATCAGGACTCTCTTAAAGTCGCTGCTCCCGATAAGTAGAATAAACAGATGAAACTCTCTTGTTAAATTGATTTAATTCGTAAACAAAGCACTATATTTACACAAAGCAAAGTAATCGAGAAACGTCCGTGATCAGTCCTTTGAAAAAATTGCATAAAAAGGATACCAATGTTTGTTTCGCCTTGAAAAGGCAGGAATATATAGATATCGCTTATGCACAATAAAAACACCATTTAAGCAAACACCTTGATAAATTACTTTATAAGGATGTTGTCAGATTTGTTGAACCTGAATGTGAAAAGCTGCAGCAATCTTTGCACCTTCATGGACCTAACATTGATGTACATATTAATGCATCTTTTAAAGCACTGAATAGGCCTTTATTAAGCTTGAAAGAGAGGCTTAGAGGACAAAGACAAAGGAAAGTGAATATGTAAATATTTTTCACATTCATCTCATAGTGTTTTTAATTTTTGTCCTCACTGCCTCACTATCAAGCTGAATATTTGATATTTGGAAATGGCCTATTGGCATTTGTCTTAAATAGTTGCCACTAAAATTCATTTGTTATTAACAAGTAAATAAATTTATTTTACAAGAATCTTGTCAGCTGATTGTGAAAAGCCGCAGCATTCTTTGATATCATTACAGTAACTTTTAAACAGCATTCATGTAAAGACAGTCTTAGACTACGTTTACACTAGGGGAAAAGTTTCCATTCAAATCTCTCGGCGTTTATAATGCATTTACATGGTAATGTAGCATTCATATTTAAATAATATGAAAACACTTGGAAAAAAACGTATTATTCTCAAAGGATCTCAATTGGGCTAAACAATGAGTTAGCCGATTTTCTCTATTTTAAAAGAGAGAAAAAAATGTGGTGCAACGAAACTGGCACTTTTAGCATTTGACCGGCTTGAGTTCTTTGTGAAATTGAAGTAGATTCAAAAAGGCAACTGACGGAAGTCATAAAAAGTCCTCGGATTGCGCGCCTGCTGTCTATCATCTTTGCCGACATCTTGAGTAGCACATCTTCCTTTCTATTTTATGTAAAATGCCTTAAAAGCCGTATTATGACCAAAAAATCGACTCTCCTTTTTCTTTGGATTTCAAAACTACGTTAAGTTAACACTAAGTGACCCAAGTCTTAAGCTTTGATTTCAAAATTTTAAACGACATTTTCCTTTTAAATGGTCTGCAATTACTAACTTTAAAATCTTGAGAGAGCTGGATCGAGGAGAAGATGACGTCAAAGACTCAAGTCACAGTGCGTGTGTACGCGGCTGACTGATATGCAGCAGGGGAGTTTCGTGCTTTCAGACTTTTAAACTCGTGTTTTGCATATATAATAAACTACATTTACGCGCTGAAACTTTTAACTACCGAGTAAATAACCTCACTTACGCCTAGATCCAACCCTGTAATGTCGAATCGGTCAGTTTTGCTGACCGCAAAATCCAAACAAACACACTTTCAAAATCCGAAGAAAAAAGGACTCGCCTGTGATTTTTTATCAGAGTACACACTTTAACTGAAACATACCTCAAGGGACAAACTGGGTGTCTTTCTATGTATGTAAGCCCTTAATTTCTCGTGACGGACTAGCAAGAAAGTGACCTTTAACCTTTCAGTGCATGCTCACCAACAAACAAGGGGTGAGGATTCAACAACACCGTGAACTCTAACAGACAATATGGACCTTGAGCGTGGACAATGGCCACGAGAACGCCATAAATTTGCATATTTAGTGGGCAAAAACAATAGCTTTGCACGCCCTGCACGTGCGTTTTACATTTTGATACTACGACGTGAAATGATCAAATTTGAGGTGATGTGGAGAACGAGAGCACATGACTATGAATTTTCAATTTCTCTCTGAACATCCACACCGTTCTCATCAACTTTATTCTTGGATTATGTATTCACACTTTCCAAGCCGAACAAAATCGCAAAATCATTACAGTAACGAGAAATAATAGGGAATTTAAGACACGGCGACGGCTACGACTTGGTTTGGTTAAAAGAGCATAAATGATCGTGCTGCACGTGAAGCACGGATTTTAGCAAGTATCTTAGCGGTCCTCTGCATAACGACGACGTGAAATCACCAAATTTGAGGTTTTGACGACAACTTAAGCATTCAACAGAATCCTTAATTCTCTATTTTATCTCTGAAACCGCTCGTACCAATTCATTGTTAGGATACTTCACCCACATTGTAGGACGTGAAGGAGACTGAATAATCGCGAAAGACTTATGATAGAGCCATGTTATATTACGAAGTGACGTTTTCGTCGACCGTCGCCGTCGTAGATCTTAAATTCCATAATATTTTTAGACAACAACCTTCTCGTAGCCGTCGTCGTCGCGCTTGCTTAAGGTCCCTAATATCGTGGGTCATGATCCTGTTGGCGTCGATGTAAAGACTGAAACCTTTAGAAAGAAGATCACGCTCATCACCGAAGTATGATGCGAGAGTCTAAACTATAGCGAGGAACACCAAATGAAGTTGTCAGACAACTGCAAAGCAGTAAGGTAGGTATTTACTGCGAGGGCCTGGGAAAGTGAAGTAGCACCCTCAGCACCAATGGAGTTCCGAGACAAATTCAAAGTAGTAAGGGAGGTGTTTACTGCGAGGGCCTGGGAAAGTGAAGTAGCACCCTCAGCACCAATGGAGTTGCCAGACAAATGCAAAGTAGTAAGGGAGGTGTTTACTGCGAGGGCCTGGGAAAGTGAAGTAATACCCTCAGCACCAAAGGAGTTGTGAGACAAATTCAAAGTAGTAAGGGAGGTGTTTACTGCGAGGGCCTGGGAAAGTGAAGTAGCACCCTCAGTACCAATGTCGTTGCCAGACAAATTCAAAGTAGTAAGGGAGGTGTTTACTGCGAGGGCCTGGGAAAGTGAAGTAGCACCCTCAGCACCAATGGAGTTGCTAGACAAATCCAAAGTAGTAAGGGAGGTGTTTACTGCGAGGGCCTGGGAAAGGGAAGTAGTACCCTCAGCACCAATGGAGGTGTGAGACAAATACAAAGTAGTAAGGGAGGTGTTTACTGCGAGGGCCTGGGAAAGTGAAGTAGCACCCTCAGCGCAAATGGAGGTGAGACAAATTCAAACTAGTAAGGGAGGTGTTTCCTGCGAGGGCCTGGGAAAGTGAAGTAGCACCCTTAGCACCTACGGAGTTGTAAGACAAATTCAAAGTAGTAAGGCAGGTGTTTACTGCGAGGGCCTGGGAAAGTGAAGTAGCACCCTCAGCACCAATGGAGTTGTCAGACAAATCCAAAGTAGTAAGGGAGGTGTTTACTGCGAGGGCCTGGGAAAGTGAAGTAGCACCCTCAGCACCAATGGAGTTGTGAGACAAATCCAAAGTAGTAAGGGAGGTGTTTACTGCGAGGGCCTGGGAAAGCGAAGAAGCATCCTCATCACCAATGGAGTTCCAAGTCAAATCCAAAGTAGTAAGGGAGGTGTTTACTGCGAGGGCCTGGGAAAGCGAAGAAGCATCCTCATCACCAATGGAGTTCCAAGTCAAATCCAAAGTAGTAAGGGAGGTGTTTACTGTGAGGGCCTGGGAAAAGGCAGCAATGTTCGTACCTGATGTCAAGTCTATTAGAATTTCCGTCAAATCAAGACTTTTGCCAAAGGTATAAGCTAATTTAGTATACAGGTTTTCGGAGCAAGTTTTACATTCCCCTATCACATCTAAAGCTAACTTCAGGTACAAGTTCGCGTCATGCGGAGATCCGCGGCCTCTCACATTTACAAGTGAGGCAACACTATTTACAATCGACACTACCGTTTCCTCGGATTGTGAGGATATGATTCC
>NC_090888.1:15641489-15676489 GCF_036669925.1 Montipora capricornis | reverse complement strand
GGGGGGGGTGGACTCATGGCGAGTTTCTTAGGTTTTGCCAGCCATCGGTGCAGTCTCTATCTTGGAGCGGGCTACCAATATAAGTGGAAGAGCTCTAGGATGTCTCAGGCACCCATTGCAACCTCCACTTAGCAATGCAGTTGTTAATAATAATGTAAATAATAACCTTCAGTCAATTTCATGCAAAGAATAAGTCAGTAAAATTACGGTAAAGTTAGACAAAATTATGGTGACAAAAATATTTAAGACAACGTTTCAAAATTGTCTGAAACGTGGAATTTACAGGAACTCATAAAAATTATTGGTGATGTTAAAATACATTGTCAAGTAGATTACAAAGTCTAACATATGCATACATACCTGCAATAATTCCCAATTTATAATTCAGAAAAGTCTGGAAATCACATCTTTCGTCAAAAAGTTTCCTCCTTTCAAAAAAACAAAACCAAAATTATCAGTGAGAGATTTTATCACTACAGAAGAGACAAGAATTAAATGATCCTCCTTTAAGTTGTCATGATCAATTAATTAGTATGTACATAATAAATTTATTATTTTAAGTTGCACATCTAATTCGAATGCTCAGAAGGAATTTCTTTTAAAAATACTCCTTAGAGCCACAAAGAACAATCGATAGAATATTAAAGAAAAGCCATGTACTTCACAATGTGTATTTAACTGCTGTGCACAAGAATGGAATTTTCGATTTTACATTGAGAAATGGTTTGCAGCCAGCCTAGCACAAAATACAGTGATGCCAACCTCTGGAGATCTAAAATCTGGAGATTAATTTTCATCCAGACCCCAATATCCCCCTTACCCTACCCTCCATGACCAACTGACCCACTTCTAGCCCACTTCTTCCTCTCCCCCCAAAAAACCCACCGCCCACCTCCTAAAAACAGTTTCCAAAACAAATCGACAGGGTGGCAATGGTCTGTGGGAAAACAGGACACTTACAGTATTGTGCAAAAGTAATGAGAGCGTAATTCGACGAAATTCGCGAATTTCAGGGCTTTTCGACGAAAAATTGCGAATTTTTGTGTGGAGTGAAAGTTCGCAGAAAATTTGCCGAATTCTCGCTAAGCCTATTGTTGTAGTTGACGCAAATTTTCGAGCGAAAATTCGCTCTTCCTGGATTTTCTTGGAATTTTCGAGGGAAAATTCGCTCTTCCTGGATTTTTCTTCGAATTTTCAAGGGAAAATTTGCCCTTTTGGTGAAGTTTCTGAGCGTATTTCTGGCCAGCACAACACGAGAATGTTTGAGAGAGAAAGCAACATGTCAATCCTTTTCCATTCCTTTAGCAGAGGTTTTTCGTAACAAATCATTTCTAGCAGTCCTTCCAAAGCGACAAAGTTTACACAGGCAGGACAAATGCTTGACTTGATTTTCGATAATTGTTGATTTCAGTTTTTAGTGCTACAGCGCTAGAACATATTACAAGTTCTTTCCTTTCCTCTTCGATGAGGCTGTTGTATATGACTCATTTAGGCGTACAGGTTGAAACTCGGCACATAATTGGTTCATATTTCAATAGCACACCAAATTTAGAAAGAACCGGATGTGCTGTCAAAAAAAAGAAACAACTTGCACGTGTGTGGATTGAAAGGTATCGAACAGAGTGCTCTTCCTTAGTCCAAAAAATAATAACAAAAAAGCTGCGACCACATAAGGTGTTTAAGAGATGTTTTAACATTTTACCGCATCGAATGGAAATGGGACCATTGATGTTGTTTTCCACTGGGGTGACTTGCCAGCGCCTGCTAAAAAGTAAGTAAGCTTTTGATACGTATAATAATACATGAAGGTGTATCAATTCCCTTGATAAAACTATCTATCGAAAATTTAACTTCTTTCATCATGGCAATAAACACTTCTGGTGTGACAGACCCGGCAACAATTTTTACCGATGTAACGCTACATGATAACACTCGCCGGCTCGTTAGTTACAGGCTTCGCGTTGTTGACAACAGATTGTTCTCACGACCAAAGGAATGAAATTGTATATGTTTTGTCGAGTCTTCTCTGCCGAGAAAGATGGATAAAAACACATTACAAAGGGCGAATATTTTTTAGAGAAGTGAAGCTGACACACTTCTTAACTATTTCCAAAATATTAATCACTGAAGTGACCGCAGTTGTTTACAAACCTAAATGGCCGATCGATGTAATCGATCTTTCCAAACCAAACTACGAAATTTCGCGTACAACAAGCGAGCGAAATTACACTTTTGGTTGAGAATTTTTGCAATGGTCTCGAAAATGCGGGGAGTTTTCTCTCTTTGTTTTAGCAAAACGGCGCTCAAATTTTCGAGCGAAATTTTGTCGAAAGTTCGCAAGGACAAAGAACGAAATTCGCACATTTCGCTCTCATAACTTTTGCACACTACTGTATGTTGCTAAATTGTTATTGGTTAAATGGAGAATGATCCAGTCCTGAAGACAATCAGTTATTCAATATCAATTGATATGCATGATCATGATTCTGCTGTGTTTGCAGAAAGGCGATTCCCCTATAATGCACTGCAATCCCCTAATGCACATCATGACTCTTGTAGGTCTAAATATCCTGTAATTAAACCTTCGTTGATTCGTGACCAAGAGGCAGTGCTGTGGGACAGTGGTAAGGACGCTTGCCTTGAGATCATCCGGAGTTCCTGGGTTCAAGACTCATTCTGACCACTTACTGAAATTGTTCCTGGTAGTCCCTGGTTCAACTTCTTGGCTGTACTTGTAAATAGCCAAGTTGAACTGGTTTGCCTCCGGCCAGTTGGGATTCTTACAGTTGTTAATTGTTGTTGTGCTCTGTCATGTTGTTGACTGTGTTTCAGTGGTCCTGAAAAGCCCCTATGGGGAGTCATGGTCAATGTATGTATGTTGGTAACCTACGGAAAGAACCCTTTGTTGTTTGAACATGTATTGCCACTATCTGACAGGGCATCTGACAGGATGTGGCGATGTGGATCCGCATAATTCCCTAAAATCCTCATCCTCCGCATCATTACGATTTTTTCCTCATAAAACTGAAGAATGCCCAATATTAGTGGTATTAAAGCAGCTGCTTACCATCCTGAAAATGGTGAGGAAATGGTTCGCGGTCCGACCACATTACAATTTTGCTCCATATCTCCAAGTTGAAACAAAATTTATGATGAGAAAGGAAATCAGATTTCATTGTTTTGCTTACTTTAGGAAAAGTTGTAACAAAATGTCAACTGCTATTTCAATGGTAAAAGCTGGTTGCAAATTGGCAACTCCTCCAAATATTTTAATCGCAAAGGGAAACGTCACAATTTTGAGTCCTGATTTACCATTAAGCATGTAAATACACTGGGTGGGCCTAATTATTACTTTTATACTTATTTAAATTTCCACATAATCCGGTGTAATTTCTGCATAATCAACGCACACTTACGCATAATTTGGCATAATTTCTCCTACCAGAAGCCCAGTATCTGATCGACGAGTTCAGGCTGGACAATCTGTGAGCCAGCCAGTCATGTGAGCCATGCAAGCCTCGCAAGTGGCATTTACACTGTAAGTCAAAGCACCCATTTCAAATAGCGCTGATAAATAGTATTTGTATGAACCCATTTGTAGAACCCATTTTAAAATGGTTAGCTTTCAATAAATGTGTGACTCACATGTTGACTCACATAGCTCACCATGTTGGCTTGCATGACTCGCAGCGATGGCTCACATGACTCGCTGGCTCCCACATGGTCCTCACTCAACAAGTTTTTCATGGTAAGTGAGGTAATTGTCGATTGTTTTTTGAAGGTAAATAGCCTGAAATAGCCTAAACATTTCTAGACATCTTGGTACTCAATAGAAATATCTATAGTAATTAAATTAAATTTTGAGTAAATCTTTCAGTTTTGTGTGGATTTTGCTTAATTTTTCGAATTGCGTGTTGCTGTGCCGGTTTGACTGAATTTTGCAGTCGTTCACTTAAGCGTGCCCTGTTAGAAGGCCTGACAAAATGGAATATGCTCCAGTACATACCTGCAATAATTATCTCTTTACGTTACTTCAAAAGATCTGGGTATCGCATCTTGAGTTAAGAAGTTTCCTCTTACAAGAAAATGAAACCGAAAATACACATAAACAACTATGTACAGCAGAGACAAGAATGCATTGAACCTTAAGATGTTTTGCTCAATGATTTAAAACATTTACAAAGAGATTTAGTGATGGTTTTTAAAGAAAAGTGAAAGAGGTTGAGAAAAATTAATACTGATGAATTCACCTAAATTCTCAGCTGTAGAAATCAACCTTCAGTTGGTGGCACTGCTGCGTTCTTCTCAATCCTTTCTTCTAAATTGCCAAAACAACCCTAAAAAACAACATTTGAAGATAAGCAATTAAGTCTAACTCAAGACCAGAAAATCATTTAGTTTGGTAGTACTTCCAGAATTATTGTAATGCCTCTTGGCAGTTTTTGAAACAAGCCCAGCCATACGCATGCAATTACATTTCCTTTTACCATTAATTCCGCTTTCTCCGTACAAAGGCGTATTTTATCATAATATCAATTTTGGAGGACAATTGGTTGAAACCATGGTGAACGCAGCCTGTCTGGAACAACATACATATATTTTCACGCAGATTCATTGAAAAGAAATACAAACGCACAGAGGCTGTTGAAATTTGTTAGTTAACCGCCTTACATTGCACAAAATGTAATGGATGTTTTATTCTATCCAAAACGATCATTAATCTGCATACAGAAAGCTCTTAATTAAAGGCCTTCACATTCAAGCTATGTCACGCATAACCAGCTGTTTTGAAATTTGAACCAAGTATTCACTTTGCTCTCGTGGACATTCTGAATTCCCGTAGATATTTTTTCTTTGATATACATCAAAAATAGTTAGCTATGAACTTTCGTTTTATTATAAGATAAAAGGTGCTTAACAGAGACAGCAATTTGAAGTGTTTGATGAATTATTGTTCAGTTATTGTGCATTGTTCGTAGCAACTTCCAGAAAAATCTTCAAGATATCCTTCAAATCTCGGAAGCTCCAAAGAGGAATTCGAATGTTCATTCTGTTTTGTGGATACTCATGATCACGCGTCACATAGCTTGACTGTAAAAATGAAAGTGAAAGTGCTGAAAGAGATATTTTCGAAGTTGCACTCAAGCATCATCCCTATCATCGATGCATCGTGAATCACGCGATACTACTGTGAAATGTTTCACTTCTTGTAAACGAGGCCATGTAAAGTGATCTCCAAACAGATAATCATTCCACAAAACAAGTTGTGGCCGAAGCAAACTCAACAGTACTGAATTTAAAGGCGACCAAGGAGAGATCTTATGCCCCCGAAAAGTGACTTATAGTTATACTGTAAGCTATCTCCCCAGCTGGAGAAATAATTCCGTCTTTTTCTGCAATCAGCTGTTATTGCAATTATATGTATGATAACAAGGAAATCTGTGATTTTAACTTACAAACTTGCGGCAATAATACCACAGATCAAATCAACTAGCTAAAAATAGCGCAGCACAAAATTGCCGGATACTCAGTACTTAAATACTCGGCTTTATGGCTGAATCATTTAGTTTATGCATTAAATTAAATATAAGAACACAAACCTTTAGCAAGCTACAGCTTCCAGAGCTTCTCACGAATAATCAACGTCCAAGCTCCTTTCGCGAGCTCTGTAAAATGCTTGTACAACCAACAGGAAGATTCAAGCCGCACCCAGACAGTGGGTGGATGACGTCAAAGAAGAAGCTTGTCAGCTGGGGTAGGGTGAGAAGGCGGAAAGATTTTACAAAGTAATGGAGTAGACCTTTTTGTGACGGAAAAATTTCTATCTCGATGATCTTTACTTGTCTCATAGTATTTTCCTTCATTGTAAAGCGACATTGGCAAGGAAGGATAAATCGTTATGGATCGCCTCCATTCCTCCCTTCCTATTTTGTGATCATTCTGTTGTGACACAAATCACGCGATCACGTGAACACCACGTGAAAACAATTACCAAGTGACAACACATAACGAGTGAATTTACTAACTGCAGATTACCCTTCCATTTTGAAGCTGCTCCTCTGAAGTGGTTGGATACGAGGATACGCAATCGAAAAGACCATCCCTCCACAAGTAATATTTTAAGTATATTCTGAAGTGGCGGATACGCGGATACGCAGCCGAAAAGACCACCCCTCCCCACGTAATCTTCCAAGTATATTCTGAAGTGGATACGAAAATACAAAGACGAAAAGACTAACTCTCTCAAGTAATCTTCTTAGTATATTCGGAAGCTAAAAATGTAAACGAGTGCTTAGGCTTAACCACTGAAACAAGCGCTTAGGCTTAATTTGTAAACGAGTGCTATATTCTTCACGTGATCTCGTAAAAAGTGAAGTTAACCGAACCGTAATGCATCAGTCAATTCCAACTGCGCCCTGCCCCCCCCCCCCCCCTGGGGGACGGCGGGGCATTTGCCCGCCTTGTCAGTCCCTGGGGTGGGGCTTTAGCTAATTTAGCGCGACCCGGGGGTCGGGCATTAGCCAATCCCGGGGGTACCCCCGGACTTTTGATACCCACGTGGTTTATATCTCTAAAACATGTAGAATTTCCGTAGTCAAGATTAGCGCTTTGTGGAGGATTGGCTTATCCAGCAAGGACTGGAAAAAAATGTCGACGTTCTTAAAGGTATGTTTTCTGAATTTTAATATGTGCTTTAATCTAAAACGCAAATTTCTAAGCAAATAGCGAGAGCATGTATGAACTGTCGCGTTTCGAAACAGGACGCATTTTATTCATTCTATGTGGTATTATATTACAAAAAGGCCGGTTTTTGGAAATATTATAAAAAGGTTTGCAAATTTGAAATCAAAGACCATAAATAAACATGTATAATTAAACATGGGGTGGGGGGGGGGGGGGGAGGGCAGGGTGCTGTTGGAATTGACTGATGCATAAAGTGAAAGCTAGGCCTAATTACTGAAACAAGCGCTTAGGCTTAATCTGTAAACGAGTGCTATATTCTTCACATGATCTCGTAAAAAGGGTAGTTAACCGACGGCGGGTCTAATTTGCAGGTCGCAGGTCGCGGGTTGCAGGTCATTGTTTCACCAATACAGAAAGTATCCTAAACATTCATAAAAGCTAACCTTAGGCCTAAAAACGTTTGTTTAGGCCTAATTAGGCCTAAGGTTAGCTTTTAAGAATGTTTAGGATACTCTCTGTATTGGTGAAACAATGACCTGCAACCCGCGACCTGCGACCTGCGACCTGCAAATTAGACCCGCCGGTTAACCAAACCGGAACATGAAAGCTAAAATTTTAAAAGAGTGCCTAGGCCTAATCACTGAAACAAGCGCTTGGGCTTAATCTGTAAACGAGTACTATATTGTTCACACGATCTCGTTACGGCTTCGGGCATGGCGTTCTGCGGTTAAGCCCTAGTGAAGTCCTTTACTAGATCTTGCCATCCTTTGTCATGTTCGTTAAGTAGATGGTCACTCCAAAATGGTACTTTTCACTTTTTTCCCGTCTCAAAGTATAGTAGGAAGTTAGTGTTATTTTAGCAGCATGGCGGCATGCTCATGACGTCACTGAGTCCAACCTGAAGTTTAGCGGGAAGCTTGAACACACAAAACTGCTAAGTAAAGGTTCCTCTCCGTATTTCAGTCATGCCTTTTTGTTCACTAACAAAAATTGCTTAGATAGGTCAGACAGAGACAACAAAGGAGCCATTTCTTTTAATTGTCTCTCGGTAAAGAGAAACAACTTAGCGAAGCCACGGCTAATCCAGTTTGGCCCAGGCAAGAAGTTCTCGCCAAAGGAGGAACATGTACATTTGTTTGTTTAGCATCACTTCACCGACTGTTTCCTTGACGCACGAAATACAGTTCATGTTGTTCACATTTCCGAAAGAAACATGGCTTACCCCAAAGACCCCAAAGGATATTAGCAAAAATATTTCTGTCTAATAAAGAGGAGCAAGAAAAAGATTGTTTGTTCTTTTCTGAAATGTTTTTCATTATCATGCTCAATGTACAATCTAACCCAATTCGCGAGAAAGTTTTTAATTGACAAATTTTTTTGCATGCTTGTATTGTCTTTTGTTGTTTTTAACACCCCCTTCCATGTAGTTGTACACTTCTAGTCACATTTCTTCCCAAGGAACTTCATAATTACTGAAGCACGCGTACGGTGGAAAACTCGTTCTAAATCAGTACGTTTTAAGACCTTTATTAAGTGTTTTAACTGATAAGGCCGTCAGACTGAAAAAAAGAACCTCGGGCGCTTCCCTTTTGAAAATATCTCACTTTGTTCGAAAGACATTTTTGCAAATCCAAAAAAAAAGGATTGCTAAACCCTATGTAGTTTCCATCAGCCTCCAGTAATTGTTTTCATATGACAGAAACCACACAGTATGGATTGACTGCTCTTTTCTCTCTCCCCAGTTAATTGTATATCCACCCAATATACTGGTACCGTCTGGAGGCTGCGTAGATGTAGTTTCTGAAAATAAATACAATTTAGACTGAAGTTGATTTGCATTCTGCAAAGCAACTGTCATTATAATAGACCGTAAGTGTACTGTTATATTCGTTGTTGACTTCTACTCAACTGCTAGTGTCTTTTTTCATTTCCCATGGGAGTTAAAAACTACCAATGTTCAAGTGCTATAGCCATTTAATAAGGATGCTTATTCTTAAGTCCAAAAAAATATATATATAACAATAATAATAATAATAATAATAATAATAATTTATTTAAGTCTTAAGGTTATTAAGCTCAGCATGAGTGCTCTACTAATTGAGAAGATTACAAATCAACTGAAATCAGCACAAATCAAATCAAATGTTAGTTTTTGAGGAGAAGGGAAAACCTGAGTACCCGCGGAGAAACCTCTCGGAGCATAGATGAGAACTAACAAACTCAACACACATATGGCGTCGAATCTGGGAATCGATCTCGGGCCATTATGGTGGAAGGTGACTGCTCTCACCACTGCGCCAGCTCTGCTGAGGTAAGGAGATGTTGTCTATTCATGAGACAGACTTTGACGCAAAAAACATCAGTAGTAGTAAAACGCATCGAGTTGTATGGAGGGAATGCATGCAGTTTGTTTTACAAAACTGGGGTAGATGTAGAGTATTAGACCTGTTTACATAGTAAAAGCCAACAATGGCAGTTCTAAATACAGCTCTATCAAGGCAAACGATTGAGAACTCATGGTCGTCTGTAATGCAACGTATCCCTGTTTACACAAGCAGAAACAAGTATCAGTACTTGGGTCCTACAAGCTTAACACAGTAGAAAACTGAAACAAGGATATCACCTTTCAGTTCATTTTTACCAAGAAGGCACGGTACCAATCCTGCAATCTTATTGGTTCTTAGCACGGTAGGTCTAGATTTTCTTATCTCTGCCCATGGATTATGAGTTCTTTACCAACACTTAAACGGTTTTCCCAGCATTTATTTAAACTTTTAAGGCTAAAACTATGAGTTATAAGCCTCTAAATGGAAAATTGAGAGTGACTTTTATTATCCGGATGATATATAAGGATGGGAAAAATAACACAGACAACACTGACAAAAACGAACAAGTCATGATCAACAAATCAATTTCAGTGAAAAAGCTAATTTCAAAGTAATTTTTTTATTAGAGAAGAAAGTTGAAAACCATATTCAAAAAATAAGATTCATCTTTTCATTTATGCTTTACGGTATCGGTCAGTTTTCCTAATCCAAACTCTAAAACTACCTCGATATAAACAGTTTAATAAACTGTAATGTGGGGTCCAAATCGGCTAGCGAATTTGTACCGGTAGTCCAAATTCGCGAGGACACCGGTACTTCTGCACAACAAACGCACTCTCTTGCTGTCTCCTGGAATTCACATCTCTGGCATCTGCACCAATTGACGTTCCGCAGTCTTTTCTGCCCCACTGTTTTCATCACCAGAGACACGATTCCTTCATCAACGCGATCTGGCTCAAAGTGATATGGCTCAGGCGAGTTGTTTTACTTCATGAAAAAGTGTTATCAGCTGGACTCAATGACGTCACGAACGGGTTGCCATGCATGTGTGCATTTTTAAAAAGGATTTCGCAAGCTTAGGAAGCTATTTCAAGATTGAAATCTAGGTTAAAAGCTGTTCTTCTCATCTTCTATTAATCGATTAAAAAAGATTGTCATTTTGGAGTTAACTTCTCCTTCCTCTTCATATGAGCCCGTTTGACCGGCTTGGTCCGGTCTCCGAAATCTCGCCTCACCTCTCAATTCTTTGGAAAGATTTCAATGTGTTCATATGAGAGGGCGGGCTGGCTCTGTCGACGAGATCTCAGTTTTTTCAACCGGGATCTCGGTAGTAAGCGGGCTGGAAATTTTGCCATATGAACACTTGATCTCGGTTATGGGGAAGGAAAATAATACAATGCATTTTCGTGACAGAACGGACATAACCGAGTTTTCACTTCTCTTTTCCCTGATGATGAAGCTTGGAATAGTTTCATTTGATAGTTAACGTAAAGTCAAAAGAAATTTGAGGTTGCTTAAACACTGAAAAAAAATCGAGAAATTTTCGCCAAGCTTGGGTAGGATTCACGCCTGAATTGTCGCGTCACCAATTTTTCAAATTCATCTGGAAAAGCGGGCTGATAGTCGCCATAGGAAGAGAAACCAATTTCATATCGGTAATAACAGAGCCAGCCCGGTCAACCGGGATCATGTGAAGAGCCCGTAAATCATGCCATCTCACCCGTTGATAATCTGCAATTATGCTCTCCCTCTATATTCTCTACTTCCTCCGATTTACACCCTGGCGCTGTGAAAAGACAGTTGGCCGTTTTTATACCAGACGCATTATCCTTCCAGACGAATTATGCGTCAATCGGGTTATTTGACTATTGTAAGGACGGAACGAACTATAGAAGACTCTTAATCAGTCTGGAACGAACTTGGGCAAACATTTTTTTTTTCTGCGTCTATATAAAGACGAGCACAAGACGCATTATCCGTCTGGATGATTAATCTTCCACTGTGGGCCGACGTATAAGACGTACAACGAAAGATATTTCGTCTAAACGGATATTGCGTCCTGTGCCCGTCTTTATACCAGGGACGCATATAAACCAGACGAAAAGCAAATGTTTGTCCAAGTAATGCGTCTCTAATATAAAACCGCCAATGGCGGGATACTTGTATGTCCAATAACTGTAAAAGAATATGAAAATCTCACGTCTATTCAGGTACGATTTCTAGCAGCATTTAGCGCCCCAGTTCGTTCACAAAAACAGGATCACAAAACTGCTGAATGCCGAGGCAAAGTAAACCCGGATTTGTTATAATTGATCTCAAACTGCGTGGATTTTTTTGCGCAAGTGCACTATCTTAAGGTGATTCCTCATTATCGCACTGCGCATCCTGTACTGCGCATATGATGTGTCAATATTTATAAATTGGTCAAATTTGCGAAATCGTAAATGTTGTGTAATTCGATCACACACGCTGAAACAATTCTCAATACGCGTGAGAGAAGTTGTCAATGATCCATAATTCGTTACAAATAAGCACGCACATTCCGAGAACATGACGAATTTTGTTGTTTCCATTTACGATAATCGAGATAGACAGGTACGATGGTGTTTTACTGTTAAATGAGCACGGTGAGCTATATCTTTTATTGCATAATTTCGTTGTACAAATTATCCCCTTTCGATAAATAAAAAATGATAATTTATCGGAAGGAAAATAGACCTAGCAAAAACCGTACACAAAGCCACTTAGCCAAGGATATAAAATTATTATCTTGAAAACAATGACTCGAGAAACGTTTTGAGTCGACGTCGTTTTAAGTTGAGTGATTTTTCCATAAACTTATAAGACTGTGTTCCATATGCTCTAGACTTTCTACCTATCAGATGTTTTTTCAAGTGTTACTTTAAAAAACCCTCTCGCTTTTAGCTACCACAACATGTACCCTGAGCCGATGTTAAAACGCGCGTGATTAGTATCAGTACAGGGATCAATGGGTAAGATTGGCCCATTCTATCTCTTAAGCAAGCACGGTGACTTATCTTTTTTATTGTAGTTCTCAAAACAGGGATTAGCAGGGAACATTCAGGGAAAGTTTCAAGAAAATCGTTCCACAACTGTTTTTTGCAGATGAAACAGCGTAACCGACAGCACCCAGCTGCATTTTAACACTTGGAATACAAACTTGAATTGCCGATAACTTAAAATTTTTGTGTCGTGATAAACTCACACAGACGGCGGTTATATACGTACTGTATCGCATATTTACTGAAGGTTAACTTGCGTTTGGAATGCTACAGCATTCGTCTTCAGATGTAACCGTTAAACAGATTTTAAAGCGTTAAAAATTTTAAATCTAGTGGAAGACTGAAAGGTAAACTACGAATTAACTCTAATTGGTCAGCAGAGTTAAGATGGATGCGCAAAGGCGCTCGTCAAGACTTGCAAGAACGACAGTCAGGTGCTAATTCCATTCGAGTTGTACACGGTGTTTCTATAGACGGCCAATCTTGTTAAGCTACGGCCAATCGGCAGGATTCCAAACGACCCTGATCAGACGTCAAGTAAATGCCCTAATGATATTTCCCTTGGACAAGCGTCATCTGAAGTACCACCCAACGGACCATTCAAATTAAGAAACTCAAACTCCTCGCCACAGAGTGGAGTTTGTCTACAGAATCGTTAGCGCTGTTCCGGGACTTACTCCCCCTAACCCCGGTTCCAGGCCCATTTTCAGAGCAGGATAAGAGGACGTCCGGTCCCTGAACAGGAGAAGAGAATCGTTGATTCATTCTGCTGGGAAGCGTTGGAGTGGAGACGTTTTTCCATCCCTAGTACCAAGGAAGCAGTGGCAAGTTGAACGACAAAATATGAAAGTCAACGACATGGTTACAGTAGTCATTGGGATGATAATGTTGTTCGAGGCAAGTGGTATATAGACAGACTTCATGGATGGAATCTCAGGCCCAGTACCAGACGGTTGAGTACAAAATTTCAATGTTAAGAGGAAGACTGTAGATGACGTCGACTGGCATCTACAGTCGTCCTGCTGTTAAATTTGCGGTCATTTGCCTTGTGGGAGATGAGTATAGAGGCTATATACAACTACAGTTTTAAAGAGATGGTGTGTAGGATGAGGACCACACCATCATCGGAGCGAAGAGTGTTTTGTTAGAAAATAGAACAATAATTTGATTCTGATTCCTTGATTGACATCTGATTACCTTGAATGAAATAATTGTATAGATTTAAAGTGCGAGTTATAGACGAAATGTAGACTGAAGCGGACTCAAGCGATCGTCACATTTAACTGGAAATTTTAAGCAATTGTCTCTTTATAGACTCCTGAAAAATGCAGCTGTCTCCAAGAGAATTCGAACCCATGAACCTCTGCGATGCCGGTGCAGTGCTCCAGCAACTGAGCTATGGGCCCTAATCACACCGCGGCCATTTTGCGCCCCGAGGGATCGGAAACTTTTGTTTTTGCGCACCGACACTCGTTCCCAAACCTCTCAACTCGAGGCTCGGGGATACGAAATCCATTGTCTATGGCCAATATGACCGCCGCGCGAATAAGGCCCACGAAGCCACTCATTTGGGAGCAGGTCAATGGGCCATTTCCGAGTTGATGTCTGCCTCCTTTTCAAAACGAGTCTAAGTGCGAAGTTTTTCTTACGAAGATTAGTTTTCATTCATATGTAAAGTAGAAATAATTACCATCACAAAAACTTCGCACTTAGACTCGCTTTGAAGAGGAGGCAGACTTGAACTCAGAAATGGCCTAATTGTTGCGTTTATTGGTTCTCGTGAAAGGACTTGATGAGTGAAATAATTGTATAGATCTAAAGAGCGGGTTATAGACGAAATGTAGACTGAAGTCATCCTCTCACTTAACTGGACAATTTAAGCAGTTGTCTCTTAGAGACATCTTAATCTGTAATCTTCAATTATAATGGGTTTACTCCTAAAACAGTAATGACTATACAAGGAGCTTAAATTAAATATGAGTACAAATTAAATTAAATGTCAATAAATATGGCAGTGAGAATAAGTAAGAAATAAATAGATTAGATCTGCTAAGTAGAATTATACAAATGATTTGATGGCTGCAAGAACAATAATCTTGAAATCATTTGTATTAACATCTTCATTAATAGGTAAATTGTTCAATGTTGTGGTCGTCCTTGGGTAAATGGAATACTTATATGCATTGTTTGATACACTAATTTGTTGAAAAGGACGAAAATAATTCGATAATCTACTAGTTCTTGTTATTTCGTGCACCTCAGGGGGAAGCTAATATCAACATCACCCATTAAGATCTTGTGGAACGTATGAGTCGACGATCTTGAAGAGGATCCCAACCAGGGATGACGCAGTGGTGAGAGCACTCGGCTCCCAGTTTCGGCGTCATATGTGGGTTGAGTTTGTTGGATCTCTACTCTGCACCGCTGCGAAGAGGTTTTCTCCGGATACTCCGGTGTCCCCTCTCCTCAAAAACCACCAATTGACCTGGTTTGTGTTAATTGAAAATAAAGTTTCTTTCCTTTCCAAGTTGTTAAATCGTTGGAGTAACGTTGCTCAGTGGTGAATACTTATTGAATATACAAATCTTGCTGCTTGACGTTGAACCATCTCAATTTTCTTGATGTTCCGTTTAGTGAAAGGGTTTCACGCACAACATGCAAAGTCAAGCTTTAGTCGCACCAACGAGCTATAGGCTGTATCTTTACCTTTTGAATCACATCCACCAGCTTAGGATACGATGCAGCAGCCCAAGAGTAGCTTGCCTTTTTACAGATGCTGTTGATATGCTCGTTCCAGGACAGATTTTCTTTGTGCTGAGGAAATCGCTCTAATAGGCTGGCCATCCACAGAATATTGAAACACAGTTGAGATTTTCTTGCAAGTTATACCAAGATGATAATACTTTTTGACATTAATTGAAATTTAATTGCCCAGTGTTTGACCAAAATGACAATTGTTTGAGATCATCCTGTAGAGCCCAAAAATCTTATACACAATGGATTTCTCTGTAAAGGATGCAATCATTTGCAAAGAGGCGTAGACTTGACCTGCACAGACGATGGAATGTTGTATTTGTGGACAATAGGGAATTTAAGATCTACGACAGCGACGGTCGACGAAAACGCCACCTCAAAATATAACTTGGCTCTATCTTAAGTCTTTCGCGATTATTCAGTCTAGTTTGAGTAGTACAATGTGGGCAAAGTATCCTAAAAAGAAATAGGTACGAGCGGTTTCAAATTTGAAAAAGAGAATGAAAGATTCTCTGTTGCATGCTTACATTGTCCTCAAAACTTCAAATTTGGTGATTTCACGTCGTCGTTATGCAGAGGACCGCAAACATACTTGCTAAAATCCGTGCGGCACGTGCAGCACGAATATTTATGCTCTTTTAACCAATGATATTTAAGTTTGTTGCGTTGTCGTAGTCGTAGCCGTCGTCGTTTCTTAAGTTCCCTAATAATCCAGGTGGGTTCCACGGGATTCGAACCCATGACCTCTGCGATGCCGATGCAATGCTCTACCAACAGAGATACGAAGCCACTCAGTTGGGAGCAGGTAAATTTGTTGAGTTCATTCGTCCCTGCTACTCACTCACTATCTATCACTCAATGGATAGCAAGTAGCGAGCCAGTCAGATTTCGCAAGGGATTCGTGATAGTAGGTGAGAGGATTTCTACTAAAACTTGACAGTACACGTTGAACTAGGCGTAGCTACATCATTCCCGAAAAATTGTCTAAAACTCTTTCCGGATATTCCCAAACAAAAGCTCTAAAATTCTTTTAGAAATGTCTAAAATTCTCCAAAAACTCTCTAAAATTCCCGAAAATTCTTATAAATTTCGTTTCTCATAGTACAAAGTCTGCCATATTTGCTATCAAGCAAAGATCCGGGCCAATTCCGAAATTACGGTGAGAAAACACTGCTTAGATGCACTGTAGGACCCCTTTTGGTGAATGACCGCTAATAAGGAATGGATATGAACGGACTGACCCCTCTCCTGGTAGGTTGGAATACAAAAAATACAAGTTTTGTCAACGTTTTTCCCTGTGAGAAGTTTCCAACATGTCAGGTGAAAGTTCAAATTGCTCTAAAGTTCTCAAATTGTCAATTTTTTTCTAAAATTCCCAAGCGTTTCTAAAATTCTTTTTAATGTCTAAAATTCCCAAAAAAATTCCGGAACTATGTAGCTAAGCCTACGTTGAACTGTTTACTGTCTGTTAAATGTTCGATGACCGAATGATTTGTGGCTAGCGTGGAAAGTATTTTATCACAAAGATACTATGGAATGCTAAAAAATCTTATCTTCACTGCGCGCAGTGAAGATATCAGAGAGATGAAGTCGCGTTCACGTGAGACGGCAATAAACACGAAGCATGCAAATGCTGTTATTGTAATTCGTCTCTCTCTTTTGAAAAGTTACTTGATACTGCTAACACGCAAGAAATTAGCTTAAATCAAACGAGTTTCTTTAATTTTTGGCAAAACGCAAATTTTACTTCGGCGTTTGCCGTTTGCCGTAAACGGGATGCTAAATTTCTCTATTCTTTTTATCTTTCACATGTGAGGATATAGCTGTCGTTATGGTAACTAAGGTTAGCCAATAAAAAGCGAGCTTTCGAACTTCAGCCAACTAACATTAAAGAAGTGCGCTTTCTTCCATCTAAATTATGCATGCACCTAGAAGGCGACAGGACTTGAAATGATATCTGCGAGTGACTTCTTAGAGAACGCGCTGGTTTGGTTTCCCATTCACTTTGCAAAATTTTTAATTTATCAATAGTCACTGAAATCTTTCCAAATGAGAAGTGCTCTAAAGTAATTCCTTTATACAAACTGGGCGAAAGATAGAGCTGACACGCATAATTATCGTCCAATTTCTGTCATTCCTGTTGTGGTAAAAGCATTTAAAAGGATTATCTATGTTCAGCTGTATGCTTGCCTCTCTAAAAAAAAAAAAACATGATTCCCAACATCACTCTGGTTTTCGATCTATTCATTCTACAGCCACGGTTTTTCTTGAGGCCAGTGACAGTTGGGCTTATAATATCGATATGAAGGAAATGTAAATTCTGTCGTGTTTCTAGACCTTAAAAAGCGTTGTGGTACAGCTGATCATGCTATTCTCACAATATTTATTTAGGAATAGTTTGATATACAGGAACTGATTCAGAATCATTATGTATATAAGTCGTTGTTAGGCTTTCATTTCAGCAAACAGTCCACCTTTTCTTATCAACACTTCAGGTGTGTCGAACTCCACCACTCGTCCACCGTCAAGAACCAGCACCCTGTCGTAGTCCATGATGGTGTTCAGCCGATGAGCAGTCGTCACCACCGTCGAATCCGTAAATTTGTCACTAATGACCTCTTGGATCATGCAATCAGTATTGAAATCCACATTAGCGGTGGTTCATCCATGATGATGATCTTGCTCTTCTGCACCAGTGCACGAGTCAAGCACACAAGCTCCCTCTCACCAACTCTCAAGTTTGTTCCAGATTCTTTCAGTTTGAATTCAAGCTGTCCTGGGAGATCCTTAACAAGCGTCTTCAACTGCACTTCCTCCAGAGCGGTCCAAAGGCCTTGATCCGAATATTCTGAGAATGGATCTATGTTCCTTTTTAAGGTAGCTACAAACAGTACCGGATCCTGGGTTATAGCAGCCATAGCCCTTCGAGCCTCTTGGTGATTGATAGAACCAATATCCAAGCCATCGATTAAGACTTAAAGTGCAAGCCAACGAAGGTTTTTTTTTAAATAAATTATCCCGCGGTATGCTGGAAATGAGGGAATAGGCAGTGAAGTAATTCTAAGTGCTCTAATATATGGTTTCTGGGAAACCATATATTAGAGAATATATTAGAGAGTGGGTTCAGAGATGGCGCAGTGGTGAGAGCACTCGCCTCCCACCAATGTGGCCGGGATTTGATTCCCAGACTCGGCGTCATATGTCGGTTAAGTTTGTTGGTTCTCTACTCTACACAGGGAGGTTTTTCTCCGGTTACTCTGGTTTTCCCATCTCCTCAAAAACCAATATGATTTGATATGTATTTATTTGATTTGATTTCCTTTGTGCACAAACCCATAAGCTATCCACCTTTGAACATTATCTTGTGAAAATAAAGTTGTATTATTGTATTATTATTATTGTTATTATCATCATCATCATCATCATCATCATCATCATCTTAATGCTTTAGCTCTGGTGGATGTTATACCGACATTACACCAAGGGAGAGAGCCATATCCAATGGCCAAAAGTCTCTCAGCTTATCACTACATGTACCCAACCTTTTGCTTACTTTGCTTATTATTATCATCATGATCATCAACATCATCATGATCATCATCATCATCATCATTATTATTATTATTATTATTATTATTATTATTATTATTATTATTATTATTATTATTATTAAATAATTGTGAAATGTTCGTGGCTAGTCTGACGCGGCGTTTCGTCTCGGCCAAGAGACTCTTCAGAGTCAATGGCAAACTAGTTGAGCATCGCGCCCAAAGTCCCGTTCGCAAATTGTAGATGTTGGAAGAATTTGCGAACGGGACTTTGGGCGCGATGCTCAACGAGTTTGCCTTTGAATTCTAAAGAGCCGAGACGAAACGCGGCGTCAGACTAGCCACGAACATTTCACAAGTATTTGACAATAGTTTTGCTTTTGTATAAATAGTGGATA
Source organism: Montipora capricornis (assembly GCF_036669925.1). Taxonomy (NCBI): domain Eukaryota; kingdom Metazoa; phylum Cnidaria; class Anthozoa; order Scleractinia; family Acroporidae; genus Montipora; species Montipora capricornis. The sequence goes on along the minus strand of NC_090888.1, from coordinate 15,657,755 downwards.
TTATATGGTCGCGGGGATACGAATTTTTATCTTCGAGTGCTGCAAGTATCTCTCACGAGTGAGCGAAGCGAACGAGTGAGAGATACTTTCAGCACGATAATTATTATTATTATTATTATTATTATTATTATTATTATTATTATCATCTTTGTGAACTGGATGATCTGTTTTCCGGTTTGCTTCCTAAGGGAGCGGGTCATAGCCCATGACCAAAGGTCCCTTAGAGTTTTCTTCTTACTCTAGAGCTCCAACACCATTCTCAAAATCCTCGCCGTTCCCAGTAACGTAGTTTTCTGTAGTAATGAAATACTAATTTTGACATTCAACTTTCCCAGCCACTTCTTACACTTTCCAATGATCCTACAGCAATTGGTACCACCTGCACAGTTCTCATGTTCCACATTCTTGCAATTTCTCTTTTAAGGTCCTGATACTTTTCAACTTTCTCATTCTCCTTTTCACCAATTGTTATTACTATTATTATTATTATTCTTATTATGATGATGATGATTATTATTATTATAAAATTTAATATCATGTTCTGGCTGTTGTCTTTGCCGTCTTTTCTTCTGTTAGGCGAATCATAACAAATGACCAAAGGCTAACAGAATTGTCTCTTCTTCACATTTCCAACACTTTCCTCAAAATCCTTGCAGTTCCCAACAAAGCAGTTTTTTTTAATTACTCCAACATTGAATGGTATCCCTAGCCTTTAAATCCGCCTATTAAATCCTTTGGTGACACTTCCAAGGGCTCCTATCACTACAGGTACGACTTCTACCATTTTGAGTTTCCACAATCTTCCGATCTCTCTCTTCAAGTCTTGGTATTTTTCCACCTTTTCCCTTTCTTTTTCCCCTACTCTTACATCAGCTGGTACAGCAATATCGATGATTATCCCCTTTGCACTCTTTCTTGTTTATTACAATTATGTCTGGTCTTCTTGCCTCTATCACATTGTCACATTGAACATTGATATCCCACAAAACTTTGACTTCTTCATTTTCTACTACACCTTCTGGGATATGCTCATACCACTTTTCCGTATGCTCCAACCCATTCTTCTTACAAAAATTTCAATGAACTTTCTTTGCTATATTGTCGTGTCGTCTCGCCATCCCCGACCGACCCAAATTTGAGGCATTTCCCCCCCCCCCCCAAAAAAAAAAAGTTAACGACGTTTTTAAGCCATTTTTATGTCGCACAGGAGTTTCGGTGGTTGATCCTTTTTCCCACGCTGTCTTAATTTTGCCACAACATCCGCCAACTTTTCCGCCATATTGATTTTGGGTTCACGTCTTGTTGTTTTCCTGGCTCCACAGCTATGATGCCGGGGTACCAGGCCTCCGATTCCGAGAATGCGTATGATTTTTTTTTAGGTTTTTCTTTTTTTCAATCCGACCGACTGACCAGATATCAGGAAACGCATTCGACGGTAAACAAAAAAAAAGGGGGTGATGGCCTGATATTCTTTCTGAGCCACTTTTTCATATCCACATACTAAGTGTTGCACGCTTTCACATTTTATTATTATCATTATTATTATTATTATTATTATTATTATTATTATTATTATTATTATTATTATTATTATTATTATTACCATGCTCTCTTTAGCACTTTAAAAGACATTTGATAATTCAGGCGCCGTGAACGGGATTCGACCCCATGACCTCTGTGATGCCGATGCAATGCTCCACCAGATGCCACCAGATGTCTAAAAAATGACAATTGCTCAAATTGTCCAATTAAGTGTAAGGATCCCTTCTACGAAAGTGTAGCCGTTTGCAGATGCACTGTTATGAGACTTTTTCCTCAGTTTTTGCAAGACCCGGTGGGTTGGTCCGGCCATGCTTCGATCCAGCGGCCTCCCGCACGGTAGACGGCCAACCGGTCGGGAAACCCAGTGGTTGACACATACATGAAAAATCAAATATTTTTATGTTAATTAACAATAACAATAACAATTATTTGAATAAAGGCTGAAGCTGTGTGGCTAAACCAAGTGGAAAACTGTTGATCAAATCAAAGTAAATGAATTGAGCCAGATGATATGTAATTAGATGTTGGTTTCAGTTTATTATAAAGGGAAAGCTGAAGTACTTCGCAAAAAAAGAAAAGCGTCAGAGCCGAGTAGAAAACCCGCAAACTCAACCCACATATGAAGCGATGAAAACCACTTTGCCAGTCCTATTGACAAATAAACATTACCATTGTGCTTTGTTAAGTCTTCAATCTCTGATTTTGTTTATGTGGGTTTGATTTTACAGAGTTAGTGTGATGATTTTGCTGTCGTGGCTTTCCCTTTCCATTTTGAGATGCTGGTAGGTTTCACTTCTGGCCTTAGTTGACGAACAGGGATGGATAACGCTGTCCACTGGATAAATATTCATTTATTGAATGACTAAATTGGCTTTGATTGTGTTTATCCGATTCGGGTTGTAAAACGCAGTATGCATTTCACCCCATGGTCAGTTGTTCAAAACCTCATTAACACTGATTATTAAAAACTTTATTTATAGTATACTTAACAAAGTTACTGGATTCTGATTGGACGAGAGGAGTACAATTAATCCCAAACTGTACTCTCCAGGAGTACCAATTACTTTCCTTTGCGACGTTGACACAAAGTTTTCCGAAATCAACAGACTTCGGAAGGCGACCATAAAGCATCCGAATCCAAACTTTCCCGTAGATTTTCGAAGTTGACCCTAAGAATTAAGCATGTCTCCGAGGTTCAACCGAAGTCTTTCGACGATTTCCGACGTTGGACGGAAGAGTTTCGAAGGGTTCTGAAGTATTAAAACACGAACGGATCGGACGAGATATATACAAAGCTCACCGTTACCGCGTTCTGATTGGTTGATCGTAATTTTGTTGAGTATACTATAGATAAAAAATCGCACGACCTTGTACAAGTCGTGATTAACAGGTACGAGTGATTTTAAAAGTTCTCAAATTGCACTTGCTTAAAGGCTTGTGCAATTTTGAGAACTTTCAAAATCACTCGTACCTATTAATCACCGATTGTGCGATTTCCTATACAGATTATTGGATAATGCAATTCTAGTGTTTTGATTGGCTTAGACATCATGGTATACAAGCTATTTTACCATGCTCTACAAATATCAGTAACTGCACGCATGCATCAGTTTTTTTGTACTTAAAAATAAAGTAGGAAAGATTTCTCCATAACTTGTGAGCAGTTCTAAATAAAACAATCATTCCACTCGTGCTTGTTGGGTATGAGATGATTATAGCAAACTTGTCGCTATGCACCTAGTTGACTATTTACCATCTCATATCCATTGCGTGGCCATGGAGTAATTGTTAACTAATCAGGGAAAAAATTCCAACCGACCTGTGAAGATTGCCTGTCAAAAATCCGTAACAATGTAACTTTAAGATGAAGGAAAACAGGATTTTTTTTAAACTGAAGACCGTGAAATCTTGTGGAAACTTTTTGTTGCTGTTCAACAAATAAACCGCAATTCAAGTTTCCATTTATCCAGAATTATCTTTATCGGGCTTCGAACACATAACATTGACCGTGGATATTATCTACTTTGATACCAACTTTATGAGCCACCGAAGACAAAACAATTCTTGGTTTTCACTCACGCGATCTCAAGGAAAACAAAAGAAAGCGTTTGCACAGTAATAGAGTTCAATTCCCGGAGGATTGGGTCGGGACACCAACATGGCCGCCGTTTCTTTGTTTGGTGGCCGTGACGTCATGGAAAACCGAGAATACTTGAAAGTTGACTATGTCTTCTACCCCGTTCACTTCAAGAAATTTATCACTCCATAAAGTTGTTTACATGCACAGGGTTTTAATTTGTAGCAGACACACCGCGCTATTACCAAATTGAACGGGTCGTAAATAAACCAAGGGGTTCTTGATGATGATAAAAGGTTTTGTGAAGCACTTTAGAATAAATATAAGCGATGTAAAAATAGAGCGACGTTTCGATGACTCTATGTCATCATTATTGACATGGAGTCATCGAAACGTCGTTCTATTTTTATATCGCTTAGGTTCTTGATGACTTACTTATTTCATTGAAATGTCGGAGGAAAGCGCTTGAAGACGGTGCCCCCGGGACAAGAGCGTGAATAAGTCTGACTCGGCGGTCTTACTCTTCTTGAATAGTTGGATGAAGAAGAGACTTTCCAAGAACACCTAAAACTACTCAAGGAAAACACGGATCCGAATAAAAATAACCAACTCTCTGTTCGCCATCATAGCCTATACCTTTTCGGCAAAACTGTGCTATTCGGCATTCAACAGTGACTCAAATTTGTATGTGTTGGTATTTGCTCGATGCAGCATGAGTGGATTTTAGTTTGGGTAGATGTAGGTCCTTGCAAGAGCTTTTAGTATGAGTCATGCAATGCATGGATGAATGAAAAGTGTATGTATTTAAACAAAGCAAGAAGGAAAGACACAGTTTGGTCAAAGGATGATTTTGTTGCTCAGCTGGTTTAGTTCACTTGGTGTGAACACGGCATCAATCGTTGGTGACGACGACGAAATACAAACCACTAGGTCTTATTAATGCATACTGAGACAAACCTTTTTACCATGTTTCAGGGAGGCGTTCTGGTGGAAAGTAGACGTTAAATGGAGATTTGCGGCGTTGCTACTTTGCTGGTGTCTTGAAGCAAGCGTGTTTTTATTCTCCTTATTTTCTTACTCAAGGGCGCGGAGAAAGAGAAAGAAGAGAAGGTACATTGGAGTTAGCAGTCACACAAATGCGATTTCGAAATTCTCCGTTTACATGTCAGCTAAGGCGAAGCGAAATATTTTAAACCCGCAATTGGGTTTGCGTTACGTTTTCACACAATTTACACATTCTTTAAACGGGATTTCGCGGGAAGTCGTTTTCAAACGTTTTCACACATTTTCAAAAGTCTACGTTTCACTTGACCACATAGACCAAACAGAGGGCCTCACATTCCTTTTGCCAGTGCTTAACAAAACTGCGTTCGTGCGATTTGGTCATTTCTGATTTTCAGTCAGTTTCCCTGCTAGCAGCGGTCTGAAGAGTACTGGAAAAGAGACCTCTGCTATTGGTCGAAACTCATCCTGATCCAACCGCTGTCCACAACCTTGGACGGCACTCTTCAAACCTCATGCCCCATGATATGTTTGCTGACAGTGGCTTCAGCCTGCTGTGTCCCGTTGTGTTGGCATTCATTTTAATCTTGGCTGCGCGTAGTCAAAAACACTTAAGAATGGTTTCTGTCAGCTAAAATAGCCGTTTTGAAGAAAATTTGGCTTTGCTTTCCAGATTTCTGCTAACAATCCATGATACTACCCCTTTAAGGGGACATATTTTCTTAGTGGACCAAGATGTTGATTTCGCCCCTGAGTGGTTCCCTGTTAAAGAACTAAGATCGTCTAGCTTTCTGACAGACTCAAAACTTTAAGTGCTGAGATTAACCTAATGTCTTATGACGTTCTCGACATCGACGCTATAAATTACATCCAAACGTCATTTGATTTGTCGTAAGGTAATTACAAGTAACAATCGAAATATTCGTAACCTGTTTCAGATCCTTGTACCAGTCTAAACCAACCCTGGCCAGCCGAGAAAAATGTCATAGTAGTGAATCAGAGATAAAGAATTTGAATTACGAGGTGAAGCCCATTCTTTTAAAATTTCTTTGTAATCGCTCTGTTTGTTTGTTTGTTGTTGTTGTTTTTTTTTTTTCGCGTGGTTGTTTGTTTGCCCAAGCAACTGAAAAGCGCACGTGGCTATGCCAATGTAATAGCAAGGGACTTGTTAAGTTAAGATGTTTTCCGGACTAACACACGTGCTCTCACATAACCAAGGGGACATTTCTTCATTCATGTTCTTTTTTGTTTGTTTGCTTTTTGTTTGAAGCAGTCCTCGCAATCCCGCAGTGAAGCTTTTGAGTCATTAGACAACAATTTAAATGGTCTGACGCTTGGACTACCGAAAAGAAGACAAAACGGTTACAGCACGCATGCTGGTACGTGTAAAGTACGCCTCTTGATTTCCCTCTTGGGACTTTCATTTGAACATGAATTCTTGTCAGAGTCAATGATCGAGGTGACCCAGGCATGTTCCGGGGAAATTTTCGATTCATTCCCGGAGCCAGCCCATGAAGACATTTAAAAACCATTCTCACTGTGTGAATTTGCTGGTGCTGAGCAAAATGTTTTCCGCCAAGAAGTTCGAACTTCAGCATCACAAGGAGGCTCGATTGTCGCCACTTTCTCGTGTCTGGCCTTCGTTCCTTGCCGAGGATTGAAGATTGGACCGTTCTTCAGGAGAGGAGCTCGGGTTCCTTTCCGGAAACAACGGCTGGTAATCGAGCCTACATCATAACTTTAAAATGTCAAAACACGAGCTGCTCTATTTTAAATTTTGTCCTGTACCCCACAGTCACCCCAAAGTGGGTTAAAGTAGCCAAATTGAGATTGAGTTACAGCTTGGTACATTATATTGTACGTTGAGTCGCTTGGGGAACACGCCCTCATTATAACTGCCTACTCCCATCGGCTCTTTGTAACTAAACTTCTGTACTTTGACACTATTACCTCTCCTTCAAAATATACTTTTCAGCAGAAGTAAAGTTGAAACGTTTGGCTTTTAGAGTGCCATCGCTAGCCGTTTTGCTGCTTGTCTGGCTGGACTGGATTCACCAAGATACAGAAAATGACCAAAAATCAGAAATTCATCAATGTCGTTCCTTTTATTCATTTGTTTATTATATCTCTCAGATAGTACGCGCGCTCAATTGGCTAAATTAGCGGGCCGTATTCTACAGTACGGCCCACTGTACAGCCCGCTAAATTTAAAATTTCGACAAAACATCATCTAGCGAGTTTTTCATGTCATTTCTGTTGCATAAACTTGTACTGAAAACTGTTTGAATCTTGCAAGCAACTATTTCAAACTTAACAGCCAAGAAGATTTAGTTTTTGGGATTTTGGCACGGCATTCTTTGTGGCAGTTGAACCTTCCGCTTCACTTTGACTAGTTTCCTTGCCCGCGCGCCGGTTAGCCTCAGAGATATAATAAGTATCTTACTAACCTCGTTTTCTCGGTCCGTACTGTAAGTTACGGATCCTCATTTTTTCCCGTTGATTAATGGCCTGCGCGCTTCGCGCTTGGGCCATAAATCAACGGGAAAAAACTCGGTTCGTAACTTACAGCACGGATCGAGAACTCGGTTAGTAAGAGGTATGTCTTTTTGTCTTCGCTTTTATTTTCTGTTGTGTTATCATCATTCCTTGCATGAAGGCTGTTTTTGGAGCCAGACTGTCCACGGAAACAGCAAGGAATCGCCTCTGGTGTCTATGCATGAACGTCCCCTCATAATTCCCGCGACGCTGCAGTACTCTGGCCTCAGACATCGAGGAGTTGCATGTGAGAAGGGTCAGTTAGTTAAGTCGTCTTTTAGTAGTTACGACAAACAGTGTAAAAGGTAACCAATCACTGAGTTGTATGTAGTACTTATGAGCACAATGGCCCAATCAGAAAGCTTGGTTGCGGGACTCAAATGCTCGCTTTCCGCGTATGGTCCGAGGGGGTGGATGGAAAAAAGAAGCGAGGTAAGGGTAATTCAAGATTGGCTAGAGGGGGGCTACACTTTTTTTATAAAGAAGTTTACGGGAGTCAGCAGTTTGACGGGTCCATTGGCCAAGGTAGGTAAAACAGTGGAATACTAGAGTGCAAACAATATATGTGAAATTGACTAATGCTAAATAGGCCATCTCATTGACCTGGCCTATGAATGGCTGAGAGGCTACCGGTGACCTTGTATTGAGACCCCGTCCGCAAGTATTCGGATACATTTGAATCCGTAAACTTTTCCATGCCGATTCAACAGTTTTTACGTCCACACGTAGCGTTTTCGAATCGAATTTGTCCGTCCAGACGTATCCGAACGAATCCGGATTTTTTCTGGTATCCAGGACTCCTGCCCGTGAATGTAGTCAACAGAGCATGCGCGGAATGATACATTTGTTGTGGCGTCGATGTTGGATGTTCACACGGTAAGTACTGGAACCGATTTTTTTACGTCATCGGATTCGACCGGATTCGGCGTCCACACGATATCAGATTCATATCGTATTCAAAAGTTTCCGCTTCGGAAAGCGGATTCAAACCTTCGGGGATACGGTTCCCGGATTCACCGCATCCGCAACGAAAAATTTGTGGATTAAAATGTAACGTTTGCGGATTAAAATGTGTCCGGATAGGTGTGGACGGGACCTGACACAGACCTCACTGCCTTTGTCATGTAAATCGTCTTGTAATTCTAATTAATCTACATTAATATTAGAAGAACGCAAAGGTTTGTATCTAAACAGGGTAGGTAACTTACAATCCGGGTCAAAAGACTTCGGGACAGTTTTCAAATTTTGGGCGAAAAGTATAGAATGTACTGTACGTACTTCCATCTTTATATGAGCAACGCGTGTTCTTCTTTCGCTGCCTTTTTCGCGCCCCTCTTCCCCCCAGACAATGTTGAAACATGCGATCGAGCGATGAACGGATCTTGATTTCGGAGACCGTGAAAAATCAACATTGTAATGGGAGGAGCGGGAAAAGCTGGAATTGTCCCAACAGTTTTGACCAGGATTGTAGGTACAACTGTAAAATGGTCCATTATACAATTAATATGCAAATTCTATTGTTTGCTTTTGTTTAAATACCACATAATAAAACATTATATAACAACAAGAAAGTAGTACCTTTTACAGCTGTGGGAAAATTATTGGAAAAGAATTATATTTTGCATTGTTATTACATTTGTGTTCACCATGAAGGCATAATTTGTAACATCCATTGCTTTTCCAAAGTTAGGGAAAATTAGGTTAGTTCTCTTGTTATGCAAAGTAATCGAGGATTGTATTAAAGATATAAGGAACTGGTTTATTGAAGGACGGCTGTTACTCGATGATGATAAAACTGAATTTTTAGTTATTGGAACTCGTCAGTAGTTTAATAAATTTAGTCCAATTGTGTATTTTTAGTGTTAGGTTTTATAAATATTTCTTATAATTCTTTATAGTTATTGTATTATTATTATTATTATTATTATTATTATTATTATTATTATTATTATTATTATTATTACAATACAATACAACAATACAATACAACTTTATTTCACTACGCTAGCCACACACAACAAAAGCTGGTTTCCAGGTGGGGCGTAGGTAAACACGTTACAATAAAGTATATATATATATATATATATATATATATATATATATATATATATATTTATTTAAAATAGAAGTATATTACATAGAATCAGTGCGATCCAATAGAAAGCATGAAGGGCGAGGACGCAAGTTTGCGTTTGAAATCAGAAAGCGATTTTGCGGTCTTTGCCTCATAGGGAAGATTATTCCAGAGCATTGCACCACTATACTTAAAGCTGCGCTTCAAAAAATTATTATTATCATTATTATTATTATTGTCAATGCATTTTAAGAGTAAGAGAAGATATTAGGTGAGGGGGCCATGATCACGTAAATATTGCATAAAGAAGGATGGTCATCGGTATTTACATGGATTGCGGAGGGGGGGAGGGGGGGGGGGGGTGCTTACAGATATTTTGCTATTTGCAACACATTTCCCCCCTCCCTCCCTACTACATAAATAAGGAACGGTCCCTAAAGTGTGTCAATTTCTGATGTTCGAGTTATTAGCAGTACAAGTAAAATTATATTGTATTCAAAGTGACGTTTACAGGAAGGAAAAACTTGCCGAACCAGCTAACGAAATCTCTTTTCTCTTTGTCTTTCAGTCCTACAGTCTTTCGCTATCAAGTCGTGTGCGTTCTCCTCCGTTGAAGATAGCTGCTCAGACTCAGTCAACGAGGATCATTTAAAGGAGGTAAGAGAATACCAGGTTTAATTGATAGATTATTACGAAAGACCTTGTATTTCCCCTGAAATGATGCAAAACAAGTATGGCAAAAAACTGACATGGAACGTGTTTCTAAGTGCCGTGCAGCCCAAATTGAAGCAATTAAGGTAGGTAAGCACAACGGACACAGACAAGCCATTCAGTCAATCAGAACGCGAGGCTAGTAGGTGACCCGTAGGTGGCGCTAAGCAAACGCGGGAAAACGCGCTTGAGCTTCTGATTGGTCAACAAGCTGACAAGAGATTTTCGTTTACCAATGACTGAGAGTAGCCAAACGAAAACCTTGTCAATGGCTTCATATTTCTCAAAAATTGAAACAAAAACTCTACAAATGCGTCCGTCGAATCTGTAAGCTTGCTCTTTCTTCATGTTAAAAGGCAGAGTAAAAGAGCCAGCCTGCCTGCCTGCGAATGCCGCCTGCGTTACCTTCCTGATGTCACGCTTAGGGAGCTGTCGAAAATTAGCCAATCATAGCGCACCGGAAGTAAATATGGATGTAAACAGTAAGTCACCTTTTGAGTAGGTGTTTTACCGATGGCTGAGGAAGAAACTCCAAGAAAAAGAAATCTAAAGGAAGAATGCCTTCGATGTTCAACGATAACGCTTTGTAGCGGACATACAACTAACACGGTAACGTGTCGTTCTCGTTCTATTTCGACTACCACGACAAACAGTTAAATAACTCAGACTTTTCCTGCCTCCTGTGTCTAACAGCTAGTTCGCCGTTTACCTCCAGCTGAAAACCCATCTAATCGCGTTTCTCGACCTTTGATGTTACGATAAAACTGAGATGTATCCCGGTGGAAATAATAGATAACCGTTGAAACCTAAATCATACTTGCTTGTTGAGCAAAAACAAACATGATATGCTTTCTAGTGAAACTAATTTCCTTCATTGGGTTAAAGTATTCTACAAAAATATACAAAGCTGTATCTTGAATAACGACAGGACATCAAATTTCTTTTCGCTGGAACGAGGAGTTCGGCAGGGAGACCCGTTGTCTCCATATCTGTTCGTAATAGCTGACAGAATTCGGACATCAAAGGAATTTATATCGGAGATGAGCAAGAAACGAAACTTTTACAGTATGCAGACGACAACACAGCGATATTAGCAGATACTACTAACTCAGCCAAAGTATTATTTGAACTACTGGACCGGTTTCGATGCATTTCCGGTCTTAAGATTAATTATTCAAAAACTGAGGGTATGTGGATAGGATCATTGAAAGAAAGTAAAGAAGAACATTTTGGTATTAAGTGGCCTAAAATCCCGATTAAAGCTCTAGGGGTATATTTTACATATGATCAGAAACTATTAAAGGAAAAGAACTTTATTGAAAGGCTAGATAGTATTAAAAAACTTATTAATATTTGGTCCTCTAGGGGCCTCTCTATTTACGGTAAAGTGACAATAATTAAATCTTTTTTGATCCCAAAATTCGTCTACGTATGTTCGCTACTCCCTACACCAAAGGAAATTGTGAATAAACTGAATCAATTGTTATTCAAGTTCTTATGGAAAGGTACAGATAAAGTGACTCGCGTGTCTGTAATAAACGATTATGAGAGAGGTGGTCTAAAAATGATAGATTTGGAAAGCATGGTTAAATCTTTAAGGTTGGCCTGGTTAAAACGACTATTTAACGATTCAAACGCAACATGGAAGACGTATTTACTTCATCTGTTAGAGCCCGTAGGAGGTCGGTTTTTTCTAAATTGTAATTATGAAGTTTCTGATTATATGATATCTTCTCAATTTTACCACGAACGTTTGTTATGGTGGTCGGAGTTCCGTGAATCTTTCGCTTCAGAAAGTGACTGGAAAATAATTGTTTGGAATAATAAAGAGATTCGAATAGACAATAAGCCGGTGTACTATAAAAACTATTTTAAATCGGGAATCATTTACATACACGATCTTCTTTTTAACTTAAATACAATGGACTCCTATAACTATTTTTCAAACAAAATTGTCAAAAGCAATTTTCTGCAATGGGCGGGCCTCCGTCATTCTGTGCCTTCTCATTTAAAAGAAATCATCGCAGATAGATTAACCATATCCCCATCACTTATAATTGGAAATAAACTTTTCGATATTAAAGACAAAAAATCAAGAGATTATGACTTGCTGCTGGTCTCAAAAAAAGCTCAACCTCCTAATATATGCCGCAAATTGAAGAGTGATTTTAATTTCACAACCCAACAATTTAAAGAAATCTTTTCGTTACCACATTTGGTTGCACTTGAGTCATATGTTAAGGCTTTCTAATACAAAGTAATTAATTCTATTCTTTACACTAACAGCAAACTACGCAAAATTGGATTTAGAATTAATGATGCATGTACTTTTTGTAATGATGAACCTGAGAATTTATATCACCTTTTCTATGAATGCCCTCACTCCAAAACGTTCTGGACTAATTTCGAATCGTACTGGTACCTTCTATCGAATCAGCCAATCCATCTTTCTTGGAAAAACGTTTTATTTGGAGTTTTATCAAAACAATTCCCTTTATCAAATTTATTAAACTATTTCATATTAATTGGAAAATCATTTTTGTGGGACTGCAGATAAAGCCAAACACTTCCTAAAATTCAAGGACTGCAATCGAAACTAAAGATTAAATATGAAACTGAAAAAAAGATCAACAAAAACAACTTCTTTGAAAAGAAATGGGTACTCACTCCAATATAATTAATTAAGTTATTTATTTATTTATTTATTTATTTATTTATTTTTAATATGCATGTATCTTTTATTTTGTTGCTCATTGTTTTTAATGTAAGAATATAAATATAATTAGCATCTGTAATCGTATTATTTTGTAAGTAGTGTATAAATCGGTATTGGAAGTTTAAAAAGTAATCATATTGTTTTTGTAGAGTAAGTATTGCAATTGTATTATTGTAAGTAGCACCTGTAATTGTATTGTATTGTATTGTAAGTAGTGTGTACACAATTCAATTGTTAAATAGTTTTGATGGTAATATAATGGATTTTAGTAGTTGTTAATTGTGTAATTTTTGTAAGTTGTGTAAGTAGATGTACCAGTGTTGTAAGTAGAGTGAATCATAATAAAAAGCTATGCGTCAAAAAAAAAAATAAATAAAATAAATTTTAAAAAAAACTAATTTTGTATTGTTTCCACAGAACCCTCCAATAAGCAAGGCCAAGCACACAAAACTCGGATCAGAAAAACGATCCACGAAGAAAAAGTGGTTTCCGATGACCATCAAAAAGGAAGCAAGATTTGTGACCGCAAGGACGTTCTTACTCATTTCAAGCTTATTACAACTTTTATTTTCTTATTTTGTTCACCGAACGGTGTCTAATGAAGATAACTGCTCTATGAAGGAAGATTTAATTCATTGTCTAAGGAAACGGTAAAGTTTACTGAAAATTGTCTTTTACCAAGAAGCAAAGCTGTCGAGCGAATACTGAAACGAACAGTGAGACGCTAGAATGAAACAATGTCTATGGTTCTGTGATGACACCGTGCCATCTGCCTTCACTGCAACCGAAAATCTTTCCCTCAGTCGAATATGGAAATCCATCTTTGTTTATATTTTTTTTCCACATTCCCACAAGGCGATCGTTTTCTAATCAGTCAGCCGAAAATAAAGTACTGAATATGAATATTGAAAGTCCATTGCAGAATGAGAGGTCTCTGGAAATGTGAACCCGATATACCAGATAATCTGAGAGCAGTGGTTGTCTACTTTCTCAAATCACATAATACACCTCAGATACGCCACAAAAATTTTCATAGGAATTGTTTCCGGTTTATCTTGGGACATCTTCATGTCCCAAGAGAAATCGAAAACAATGATTATGCAAAGGGCAAGTAGATTATTGAAAATTGCAATCATTTTCTGTCTTCTCGTTGGCTTAGATGCATCTGGAAATTGAGGCAATCTTCAGATTAGTGAATAATCGGCTATCGAATAATTCATTAATCTGTAGGTTACTCACCCTTCGCATTAATGGCCAATTTCAAATCGCACTTCCTAAGGATAGTCTATAGTTCTGAATTTTTTTCCTTGTTCTTGTTCATGTGGTAAGCAGAGTTAGTACAGAACGCATGCGCTTTCGACTTTCACTTTTCACTTTCTCTCCTTCCCTCTCTTTTCGCTTTACTTGCCTCATTTGTTTTTGTTTCAACTTGCTGGGCATTTGGTAGGCTTTATTTTGGTAGCAACAGTTTCTGAGAAACCTTTCATCATCTTAGATTTAGGTGCTCAGAAATGGAGCAAGTTTTTCATGGAGATTTCAGGTCAGTGTTACATGGTTTTTTTGGCCGTTCCTCCAGTTTCCTTGACTGAATTGTGCTCATTCTGGTATAGTTTGAGAGATCTCTTCTCGCTGCACAAGTTAGTGGACAAAGCTGTTGCTGACCGTTAAACGTGATGACGTCACAAGATAGGAGGTATTTTTCCAGATAGTAATCAAAGGCGTTGAGAAAAAAAAATAAATGCAAAACCTCTGTTTGGGGTCCCCCGTGCTACTTTCGATCCAAAGAGGGAGAGATTAATCGGTCCCTGAGGCATTTGCGATTTTTTTTCTGTCTAAAAAGGCTCAAAAAGAGCTTTTTTTATTTACACTTAAAAAAATAAATATATTAACCGAGTTCAATTCACAAATCACAGCAAATGTAACGTTGTAACGTCATGTGGTCTTAAAACTTTCATGATTCTGTCTAATACAAGATAACTTAAACTTAAACCGTAAGTGGGCTTTGTTTACAGATTTGAAAAGTGCTTCCGGTGTTACAGTGATTTGGTGAGCTCTATGTTGCACAATCGACGTATGTATAGAATATCTCGCCACTGATAAAGTCCAGTTTAATAAATCAACTTGTGGTTTGCTTAAAAGCCCACCACGTCTACCTAGTAATTTAGTATGCCTCGAAAGTGATTGATTACTTCCTAAGATCCTGATATTAAAGATTTGGTTTTATCAACGGAGTTGATAATGTAAATTGGCCACCGTACAGAGATTCTAAAAGCTGACGTTTCGAGCGTTAGCCCTTCGTCAGAGCGAATCGAGGGATTATGGGTTACGTGTAGTTTTTATAGTAGAGTAGGAGCTACGCTATTGGTGGTAACATGGCAACGTGAAAATAGAAATATATTAGTTAAATGAAAAGCGTTCGTTAATACCGTGAGGATTAAGGGTGCCGATTTGAAAGATAAGGTTTTGTTCCAGATTCTTGCGGGTTTCGGTCGTACCTAGATGTAGGGAAAGGCCGCAGATAGCCATATGTTTTTTGGAGTGGTTAGGCAGATTAAAATGGCGAGCGACTGGCTTGGATGCATCCTTGTCATTCTTCTCAACATCGCGAAGGTGTTCGCGGAATCGGTCACCTAGTCGTCTACCTGTCTCACCAATGTATAATTTATTGCATAACGTGCAGGTTATGCAATAAATGACATTTGCGGAGGTACATGTGAAACGATCGGTGATCTTAACAGATCGCTTAGGTCCCGTTATCTTGCTAGTGTTAACAATGAAAAGACAAGTTTTGCATCGTGAGCGCGCGCATTTGAAAGTGCCGGGTTGCTCGTTAGTTTTGAGCGCGCTTCTAACTAAAAAGTTGCCTACGTTTTTGTCGCGTTTGAATGAAATAAGTGGAGGTTGCGAAAAGATTCTACCAGTCTCGGGATCATTTTGGAGTAATTTAAAATTACTTAGAATGATACTTTTGACTGCGTGATTATGAGGATGGAAAGTGAGGGTGAATGGAATTCTGTCATTCTTATCTGTTTGTGACGTTTGTAGTGATGACTGTCGATCAAATTGTTGGGCGCGATGATGGCCCGCTTTGACCACAGAGACAGGATAGCCACGTTTTTCGAAGAACTGGCACATCTCCTCTGATTTGCTGGAAAAATCGGAGTCATCACTACATAGACGTCGAAGTCTAAGAAATTGAGAATAAGGGATGGAGTTCTTGACATGTGATGGATGTGACGATGAATACAACAAATAACTGTGTGAATCCGTAGGTTTGTAGTGCACACTAGTGCATAGCACGTTGCCTCTAATAGAAACTTTGATATCTAGAAAAGCCAATGAAGTTTCCGAAATTTCCCAGGTATATTTAAGAGCCGGATGAAAAGAGTTGACGGAGGTTATAAATTGATCGAGTTCTTCTCTGCTGGATGAAATAGCGCCGATGCAGTCGTCGATGTAACGGTCGTAGAGTTCAGGTTTGGGGCCGTTGTACTGATTAAAAAATTGGTGTTCAACATATCCTACAAAAAGATTGGCATAGCTAGGTCCCATTCTTGTGCCCATCGCTACACCATTAATTTGTTTGTAATAGTTGCCGGCGAATGAAAA